>NW_026007294.1:0-4219 GCF_001458135.2 Marmota marmota marmota
TTTTCAGAATCAGTGTTAAATATCTGATTCCTTTGAACAGATTTCCTCACTTGTTCATTCCTAATACTTTCAGTCAGGACCACAGGGGGAATTAGAGAGTATTTCATAGTGTTTCATTCAGTACTCTTTATTGTTCTTACTATATGTTTTGAGACTATAAAAAAACACCATTTAATATTTATGCTCCCTTTGTCCTTTTGATTTATCCATTTTAAATTAGAATTCTTGTCTAATATCTAATATCTAATAGTTGAGCATTTCCCAATCCCAATAAGGGAATTTGAAAGAAATATAATGAGTTAAGCAAATTTAAATATTCCAAAGTAATCCAATTTCTTTATCCTGATCATTGTCAGTAATAAATATTACTTGTTTAATAGTGAACTGAAGGTGTATCCTTTTTATTAATATGTATTTTGGAAGTCATAAGCTGGTAGTTCATTTCTAAAAGAAAAATGAATTATACCAGCAACAATATAAGCTTTTGGTGGAAAAAGCACCAAATATTAATTATATGAATAGATACATATTTTCAACTTCACTACTCCGATGCCTAGACAATTGTATTATTTATAAAGCTATCAGAGTTTAAATTAGATTATACAGTTAATAAGGCAATGCATTAGAATAAATAAAATAAACATATTCATGTTTATGAGTCTTCTGAATCAATCATCAAACATGTCCATTATACTCATAAACATTCTAATATAAATAAAATGTGATGAATCCAAAACACTAAGAGAAGATGAGACAAAACATATGTAAAATTCAAAGAGGTTACATTAATTAATTTTATTTACACATTTGGCTCAGGAACTAGAAATTTAATGAAATAAATTGCTACTATTTTGCTGAATTTGTATTTTATACTAATTTGTCAGAATCACTGTAAGATAATTTGAATATGCATCCAACTCCGTGGATTTCAAAATACCATTAGTAATATTCTTTAAGTAATTCTTAGAGGAACAATATGAAAGAAACAAGAAAAAATGTATTTTTTTCTTTCATACAATGAGTGGATTAAGTATCTGGAAGGTTTTATATGTTACTCAAATAATAAAAAATATAAACATAACTAGGTTAGTTCTGGTTCAACATTTTTTAATAGTACAGCTCTCATTAAAGAAGAGGATTCAAAAATTTGGAGCAAAGAAAATATTCAAAAATTTGGAGCAAAGAAAGTCCACATAGAATGTGGATTTTATACATAATTTACAAATATATGAAATTAAAGTATTTAATTTCTTATTCAATTTATATTTAATCTTTGTAATGGTGATACTATGATCTAGACAGAGGCCAGATATTCTGGTGCACACCTGTAATTTCAGCTATTTGAGAGACTGAAGCAGGAGGATGGCAAGTTTGAGGCTAGCCTGTGCCATTTATCAAAATCCTGTCTCAAAATATATATAATTAAATGAATAAATACGTAAAAATGCTGACGATGGACACTTGTTCATCATGTTCCCAAGTTCAATCCCTAGTATTGAAAAAAATAAAAAATAAAGCGAGAGGCAGATAAAAGAAAGACGGAAAGATCCACACAGAGAAAAATTCAAGATAGCAAATGAAATCTTCCAAAATGTAAAGAAAAAGAAAGAATTCAGTGAGAAGTATTCTTAACACAGTTAATCACGTTTTCGTGGACTCAATCATTCATTCACAATACATGTATTGGACATGTACAAAATATGACACTAGCCTAGGCCTCAAAAAACCTCTTACCATTTGGCTCATGAAGCTTATGAGCTTTTGAAAACAGATAATTCATAGCAATTTCAGCTGATGTGTGAAGCAACACTTTGGAATGTATACTTTCTTTAATTCCATATGAATTTGCTTTTAATATTTGGTTGTACATTTAAATTTTATCTCATTTGATTTTAAGCAAAGTTTTTAATTTAAACTATTTTTAAGACAGTTACCACCTGTGTGTACCCCTAGATGCTTTGGACCTGTAAGATAGAGTTGAGTTTTTTTCTACAATTGGACGACATGATACAGTCACAGAATTACGGACCAGCAGATTTAGTGACCAAAACCTTTAATGTGAATCTGTTTTAGTGATATTTAAGCTTTTCTTATCCACTTTCTTCCATGAAAATAAATAGGTTAGTCTCATCTACATCAATGATAAATAGGCAGGCTTTTGTTTGAAACAAGAATGGTTGACATGAAATCCCATAACCTCCCTATTCTCATTACAGTAGAGTTCACTAAAACCTGGAAGACTAGGAAAGCTGAGTATGAAAAATAAAAATCTACCTAATTCAACTTCCTTCAGCTCAACAATCTCCTTAACAATGTCCTCAAGAACAATCATGTATCCTTTTTAAATGTCATCCACTGAAGATAGGTTTGTAAAAATGTGACAGTGCTCAATTTGTAGCAATACCAAGAATAAGAAATAATACTAAATTTTCTGTGTTACATTTCTATTATGTGAGCATACATTCCATTCTTGGTCTGCATGACATAAATACACTATTAAATTTAAGAAGAATTCATACTTGAAGACAAATTCAGTTTCTTGTCTTGACAGTGCCTCCCTATATCCATTAACTTTTTTTGTTCCTTTTCTAACAAGACATAATTTCCAGGAAATCTATCTTCTTAGTATAATTTGTCAAAGTATAGTGTGAACTGTGAAATACTGAGAGATTTCTCAGGCTATCATCTTATCTGATAACCTTCCATGAGAGTTATTAACAACTCTACTTTAGAGATGAGAAATATTGTTTGCCATTGTCTTTGTCTAATGTGGGTTAAGAGTTTATGTAATCATAATGGTTTTTCAGATCACTCAAAATCATTGCTACAAAAATCCAAGCACTTCAATGATCAAACTGGTCTATTTGTGCTACTATAACAAAACACTAAAGACTGGGTGATTTATAAAGCACAGAAGTGTATTTTATACATTTCTGGAGGCTGGGAATCCAAGTTCAAGGCACCGGTGGGTGTGATGACTCTTCAGAGCCCATCTCAACTTTGAAGGTGGGCACCTCTTTACTGTGTTCTCCAGTGAGGGGACACGAACTGTTCTCACAAGGCAGAAGGATGGAAGGTGCATAAAAGGGCAAAAAGCAGCTGCTCAAGCCCATTTGTGATGGCATTAATCCATTACTGAGAGTACAGGCCTCATAACCTGATCCTTTATGGAAGGCATCAACCGTGGAAAACACCTCTGCATTAGGGATTAAGTTTTCAGCCCATGTATCCGGACATAGCATTCACACAGATTTTAGATCCAAATAGAAAAGATGATAGGAGTCTCTAGATAAAAATGTAGAAGGTGTCAGCATACCTTATAATCAAACAGGGATGTGATAAATTGTGGTATAAAGGTGTATTAAGAATTCTAATGCAAAAAAATATAAGACAGCTCATGTATAATGGCATAAATTGGCATGAGCATACTTTATATACAGAGTTATGAAAAATTGTGCTGTGAATGGATAATTATGAATATAATGCATTCCACTATTGTCATGTATGTACGAAATAAATAAATAAACAAATTTTTTTTAAATGTAGAATACTTCTGTAGCCAGAATATGGACAAAGTTGTTTTACACGACAATGAAAGATTAAAAACAAATAAACAATAAAAAACCAACAGTAAGATTTCATCAGAAGTAAAATATAAAATATAACCCATTCTAATCAAAATAAATCTTAAGAAGGTGAACATATAGACTGGAATAGAATATTTTCAATGTCTCAATGTTACTAAAGACTGTACAAGGTTGTTCTATTTTTTAAGAGAGAGAAAGAATTTTTTGATATTTATTTTTTAGTTTTTGGTGGACACATCATCATTATTTTATTTTATTATTTAATTTTATTTTATTTTTATGTGGTGCTGAGGATCAAACCCAGCGCCCTGTGCATGCCAGGCAAGCACGCTACCGCTTGAGCCACATCGCCAGCCCAATAAAGACTTTAATTCAGGCCATACAAGTAGCCTTTGCAACTCAATAATAAAAAAGAAAACCAATAAGAAATCTACAAAAAACTTTGATAAATGGCTAATGAGCACATGTAAACAAAATAAAAATTTAAATCACAGGCTGGGCTTGTGGCTCAGAGGTAGAGCTCTTGCCTATCATGCTCACCTAGCATGCATGAGGCACTGGGTTCAATCCTCAGCACCACGTAAAAATAAAATGAAAATATTGTATCTACCTATAACTAATATATATTTATA
>NW_026007295.1:0-4219 GCF_001458135.2 Marmota marmota marmota
TGTGGTCTGAGGACACAGTGACCTCCAGGAACACCCCACCCCTCAGACAAACTCCACTCTCAACGCATCACTTCACACATGGAGCACTTGATTCTTTCACAGAGAGTCACTGTAGCCATCCCACTACCACTGCCGGTAACGTATTCTGAGTTTCGGGTGAGAGTTGTTACTTCACTATTTTATATGTAACTCTTCTAATAATCGGATGAACTGGCATCATCATTTTTCCCATTTTGCCTATAAAGAAAGCTTAGAAATTTTAAGTGACCAGTTCTGAGACCCAGAACCAGGGGAAAGTGGGCCGAGAGCCAGGCCACATACCCTGCCATCTCACGTTATTTAAGAGTGAGCTTTGGAAGTAAGCTACTGGGGTTCATATGTTGGATTAGACTTTACTGTGCAACTTGGAAAAGCTGCTCAACTCTTCTTTGTGGTTTGAATATGAGGTATCTCTAAAAAACTCTTGGGTTGATGCAGGAAGATTCAAAGGTGAAATGGTTAGATGAGGGCTGTAATCGGTCCCTCCTAGTTTGGGTGGACTGACTGGGTGGTCACTGGAGAGAGGTGGGGTATGGCTGGAGAGCTGGGTCCCTGGGGGCTGTCCTGGAAGTGTGCCTCTGACCTGCAGACCCTTCCGCTCTCTCCTCTCTCTGGCTGCCATGAACGGAGCAGCTCTCCTCTACCATGCCCGTCCGCCATGATGTTCCGCCTCCCCTCGGGCTCAGAGCCGTGAACTTGGCTGACCATGGACCAAACCTCTGGAACCATGAACCAAAATTAATCTTCCCTCCTCTAAGTTGTTCTTTTTTTTTTTTTTTAATTTTTTATTGTTGGCTGTTCAAAACATTACATAGTTCTTGATATATCATATTTCACACTTTGATTCAAGTGGGTTATGAACTCCCATTTGTCAGGTATTTTGGTCACAATGATGCCAAGCGATCACACCTTCTGAACTTTGTCCCCCAAACCTAAAATCAGACCGAAAATACTCTTTGTTTTATAGTTTTACAGCCAATAAAGGGCTTAGAAGAGTCACTGCCTAGTTAGCATTCACCAAGTTGGTTATTCCACACGTCTTAAGCCTAAAATGATATGGAAGTGTGCTCCGTCACGGCCGACTCTACACGCCAGGATCGGCTCCGCTTAAGATTTCCCCGCACTCTTCAGGTACTTTTTATCTGAAGCCATAGAAAAGACTCCTCTTTCTACTTTGTATTTTGTTTTCACATTTAAAAATAAAAACTTTCGTGTTAATATGTACCTTTTACCCTGTTTTCCCATACGTAGGCCCGTGTTCTAGAATAAATGTTAGCCCTCAGTCAGGACCCCTGCTGGGCTGCTCTTCTGCTCTCACTTCACAGGTGTCCTCCTGGCTCTGGGCAAGTGGCTGTCACTCAAAAGATAGTCATTAAAATTAATGATTTTGAGAAAAAGAGATGAATCGATTTCCCCCGTTAGAACAGAGATACATTTCATAGCAGCACAGTTCACAATAGCAAGACTGTGGAACCAACCTAGATGCCCTTCAATAGATGAATGGATAAAAAAAATGTGGCATTTATACACAATGGAGTATTACTCTGCATTAAAAAATGACAAAATCATAGAATTTACAGGGAAATGGATGGCATTAGAGCAGATTATGCTAAGTGAAGCTAGCCAATCCCTAAAAAACAAATGCCAAATGTCTTCTTTGATATAAGGAGAGTAACTAAGAACAGAGTAGGGTCGAAGAGCATGAGAAGAAGATTAACATTAAACAGGGATGAGAGGTGGGAGGGAAAGGGAGAGAGAAGGGAAATTGCATGGAAATGGAAGGAGACCCTCAGAGTTATACAAAAGTACATACAAGAGGAAGTGAGGCAAAAGGGAAAAATAATACAAGGGGGACAAATGAATGTCAGTAGAGGGGACAGAGAGAGAAGAGGGGAGGGGAGGGGAAGGGAGGGGGGATAGTAGAGGATAGGAAAGGCAGCAGAACACAACAGACACTAGTATGGCAATATGTAAATCAATGGATGTGTAACTGATGTGATTCTGCAATCTGTATATGGGGTAAAAATAGGAGCTCATAACCCACTTGAATCAAAGTGTGAAATATGATATATCAAGAACTATGTAATGTTTTGAACAACCAACAATAAAAAATTAAAAAAAAATAAAAATATAAAATTCAGTCTTTATCTAAAAAAAAAAAAGAACTATGTTGAACAGAAGTGGTGAGAGAGGCCATCCCTATCTTGTTCCAGTTTTTAGAGGAAATGCTTTCATTTTTTCTTCATTTAGAATCATGTTGGCCTTGTCATAGATAGTTTTTACAATGTTGAGGTATGTTTCTACTCTTCCTAGTTTTTCTAGTGTTTTGAACATGAAGAGGTGCTGTATTTTGTCAAATGCTTTCTCTGTATCTACTGAGATAATCATGTGATTCTTGTCTTTAAGTCTATTGATGTGATGTATTACATTATTGATTTTGGTATGTTGAACCAACCTTGCATTGCTGGGATGAACCCTACTTGATAATGGTGCACAAAAATAGATATGTAGACCAATGGTACAAAATAGAAGACACAGAGACAAACCCACATAAATATGGTTATCTCATATGAGACAAAGGCACCAAAAACATACATTGGAGGAAAAAAAAGCCTATTTTACAAATGGTGCTAGGAAAACTGTAAATCTATATGTAGCAAAATGAAATTAAACCTCTATCTTTCACCCTGCATAAAACTCAATTCAAAGTGGATCAAAGACTTAGGCACTAGAACAAAGACCCTGTGCCTAATAGAAGAAATAGTAGGCCCAAATCTTCATGTCAGCTTAGGATATAACTTCCTTAAGAAGACTCCTAAAGCACAAGAATAAAATTAAGAATCAATAAATGAGATGGAGTCAAACTAAAAAGCTTCTTCTCAGGAAAGGAAACAATAACGCGAAGAGAGAGCCTATAGAATGGGAGAAAATCTTTACCACATACACCTCAGATAGAGCACTAATTTCCAGGATATATTAAGAACACAAAAAACTTAACACCAAAAAAAAAAACAACAAATAACCCAATCAGTAAATGGACTAAGGAACTGAACAGACACTTCACAGAAGAAGAAATACAATCAATCAACAAACATGAAAAAATGTTCATCATCTAGCAATTAGAGAAATGCAAATCAAAACTACTCTAGGATTTCATCTCACTTCAGTCAGAATGGCTATTATCAAGAATACAAATAACAATAATAATAAGTGTTGGTGAGGATGTGTGAAAAAAGGAACACTTATACATTGCTGGTGAGACTGCAAAATGGTACAACCACTATGGAAAGCAGTATGGAGATTCCTCAGAAAACTTGGAATGGAACCACCGTTTGACCCAGCTATCCCACTCCTGGGGTTATTCACAAAGGATTTAAAATCAGCATACTACAAAGATGCAGCCACATCAGTGTTTATAGCAGCTCAGTTCACAATAGCTAAACTGTGGAACAGATCTACATGACCTTCAACAAATTAATGGATAAAGAAAATGTGGTACAAATACATAATGGAATATTATTCAGCCTTAAAGGAAAATGGAATTATAGCATTTGCAGGTAAGTGGATGGAACTAGAGTGTGGGACAAGTGCATGGAGTACTGCATACATGACATACTTTAAGGCTGTGTGAGTGGCAGGCCACTCCCCTCATGGTAGGCGAGTGAGCCACAGGCCTATTACCTGGTAGGCACAGCTCTGGGCATGAGACCATGTGTTGCAAGTCCTGTACTTGCTCCATGGCCCACTCCTCGATTGGTTGCTGCAAGGACATTTAGTAGAAATTGCATTGGTGGCTGCCTGTAATCTGATTAGCTACTGCCTGAGTATACATACATGGTAACTGCACAATAAAATCAGACTTGCTTCCTGCTTGGTCTCTGGAGGTCTTGATTAGCAACTCTGCAGCCACACTCTCCTCTATCCTGTTCCATGTACCTCCTCGCTGGACAAGAGAGAGTCCACACACTAGAGAATATCATGCTAAGTGGAATAAGCCAATTCCAAAAAAACAAAGGCTGAATGTTTTCTCTGATAAGGTGATCCTGATCTATAATGAGGGGATAGGGAAGAATTAAGTAACTTTGGACTGTGCAGAAGGGAGTGATGGTGGGGAGTGCTGGATGCTGTGGGGGTGGGAAGGACGAATATCATGGGAAGGCTGTGTGAGTGGCAGGCAGAT
>NW_026007296.1:0-4218 GCF_001458135.2 Marmota marmota marmota
GCGGGGGGGGGGTGACGAGCAACTTGTGTACATTGATACAGCAGGAGTGGGAGCCGTTTATTGTAGTACAGGAGGGGTATATATACATTACACACAGCTTATCTTAATTAACATAAACTAGATACAGCAATCAACCAATAAGGAATCTCCCCACTTAATGGCTCACTGGCGTTACTTCACAAACCACTCCCTCTGCAAAATGCCAGGCGCCATCTTGACTTGTTTACAGACTCTAACAACTACCAAGTTAATATTATGTTGTATTATTTATCACTTGTATGAACTAGGAAACAGCTCTCAAACAGTGGAATAAGCACTATAATGCAAATATAAACAAATTGATATGGTAAAATACAAGAAAAATAAACAAATTTTATCCAGAATTGGGAGTAGAAGCCAGAATGGAAGTCTTCATTGAGGTGATGACATTTGAGTTGAGCTTTCAAGGATCCACTTGTTCACTTAAACATTGTTAAAAACATTTATTAAGTACCTGTTGGGGTCTCAGCAGTATTTAGGTGCTGGATATATCCAGTGAACAAAACAAAAATCCCTGATCTTGTGGGGTTCTAGGAGGAAGAAGGAAGACTACTGAGCATACATAATAAATTATATAACTTATTAGAAAATTGCAAATGATATGGGGGAAAAAAGAAAAGTAGGGCAGGAAAGAGAAATTCATGAAACAGAAAAGATGAAGAACATTTGAATGGAAAAAAACAGTATGAACAGAGGCCGCCAAGTTTAAGGGGAATGCATAATCAAAGAAGCTGTGATATTGTGGGGTGACCAGAAGAAAGAGCACTGTTAAGGATGTAGAGATAGGAGTGGAGATATAACTCGTTGCAGACCATTTACTTGCCCAGTGTACATGAGGCTCTGGTTTTGATCCCCAACACTACACACAAAAATTAAAATTCCATAAGACATTGTGCTAAAAATGCTTTGATACCAATTCACCAACACACAAAAAATAAAAATTATCAAACCCTATTGCAAAGGAGGCTTACAGATATGATAACATATATGATAGATAGGCTGTTCTTCATTAACAAAGCAAACCAGAAAAGGGAAAAGGCAGCCCTTCATCCCTGCATGGGGCCCAGCATGGCTCTGGAACACTGAAGGACAACATTAAGACCCACCACTCAGGGGTCAGCAATGACATCACATCACCTGACACAGAGAGCAAAGCACTAGAAACAAGAGACCTCATGCCACTGGCTCCGTGGGCAATCTAGACAGTAGGGAAGACAGGTAAAATGACAGATTGCAAAGAACTGGAAGTCCTGCAGTAGTAAGTTAGGTTAGAAGTCTAGCTTATTGTGGCTTAATTTCATACCCTATCCCAGGTCAACCTGATTTCAGGAAACTCAGCCAATAGCAACAACAAGGACAATAGACTATAGTCAACATGGATTGTATAATAACAAACAAATCTTTAAAGTCTAACAGCAATGATAGGGTTTATTTTGGGGTTTGTTTGTTTTTTCAGTGTTGGGGATCAATCCTGTGTGCTGCCTTGTGTGTTGTAGGGTACAGCCTCATCCCCATAATTTTTGTTCTTTAAATACAAACCTGAGTCTTCAGGATGGAATTAGCATTCAGGCTAAAAATTCCCAATTGCAGTTCACACTCCTACCTTCTCCAGTGAAACAGCATCAGACCATCACCAGTAAACAAATTCTTAACTCCTTTTTAAAAAAGAGATCACCATAATCAGATTAGAGACACAGGCCCCCTAAGATTCAATCCATACACTGTGCCCAAAGACAGCAACTTAGGAAAGAAATTATTTTCTTTAACTTTAAAAGGGGAATATAACTTCCTTAACAACAACAAGAACCAAAAATATATACACAGAAAGGCAGAGGGTGGTCTTCCTGCTGAAATTTCAGTCTGAGCCTTTGAAAAGTGGGGCTCTGCTGCCCCCTGCTGTCCATTACAAAAATTGCATTTGGTAGAAATGGAAATCACTAAATCATTACAGTAAATGCACCCCCAATTCTGCCCACACATACACACACACACACCAAAGCAAAGCCCACTGATGTTACTCTAGCTTAGGGGTTCCAAAATATCCTCTACTATCTGAACCCCATTATTATCCATCATTAGGGCCCAGCAAGGCTTCATTCAGCATATGGAATGAAGGCACTATGGATCTATCTCCCAGAGTCTGCTCCTGCCAATGCTCTTCCAGGAATACATCTGTGACTTCAGCCATCTCTTCCACACTGACAAGGTATCTCCAACCCTCATCACCCAAGCTTTGCTCATACCTAGATACTCAACAAAGTCTTCAAACTCAAAATGACCAAAATCAAACTCAAGAGTTTTCCTCATTAACCAGCCAACATGACCACTGCCTTCAGGAAACTTGACTTTTTTTTAGTGATATCACTAATAATCACTCAAGTTAAAAAAGCTTATTTGTGAGCTTTTATTTTTCCTTTCTCTGGCTTTCTGCATCACATAAATTTCAGGCACCATCTTATTCTATGAATATCTTCCAAACCTATTGCCTCCTCTCCATTATGACCCAGGTATAGCTCTTCACCGGTCCCTTGCTATTTCTTTCTGGAATGTTACACTAGTCTTCAAACTACAATTGCTTCTTCATATAGCTTGTATTCACTTCAGTGCATTTGATAATCGTTGGCAGGTTTATCTTTTTTTAAGTATACCTCTGCACATGTCAATCTCCCTCTTGCCTCAAAATAAAATCTAAACCTCTTAATCTGGCACCAATTCTACTGTGTTTAAGTGACCCAAACTGCAGCCTCATGAAGCACATGCTCTTCCCTAGATTAGTCGATTATTTTCTTCTGTGCCTTGTTCCTGCTGATACTTCTTCCTTGAAGTCTTTTCCTTCACCGCTCCCACTAACCTGTTCTTTTTATCCAAATCACATGCATTTTTTTAAGTTGTAGGTCAAATACCATTTCTTCAATAAAATCTTCCTTAATTCCTTCAATTGGAATAAATCTTTCTCTAACACCTAATCACAGGCTATTTGTTCCTCTCTTTATTTCAAATGAGTAAACATATGTTGAATTCCTATAATATATATGAATATACCAGGTCTGAACACAATGGACAAAAAATAAAATAAATAAATAAAACAGACAAGATACCTATCTTTGTGTATTTAACAATCTAATATGAATCATTTTCCAACTTGTACAGTCAATCTCCCGTATCCATGCATTCTGCATTCACATATTCAACCTACCATGAATCAAAAATATTTGGAAAAAAAACTTACATGTGTACTGAACATGTACTAAACCTTTTTCCTTGTCATTATTCCCTAAAAAATACAGTATAACAGCTATTTACCTTGTATTAGATATTATAGAGATCATTTAATATATATGGAAAAATGTGAATATATGCAAGTACTATGCCATTTTAATTCTCAGATTTTGATGTTCTCTGGAACCAATCCCCCATGGACACCAAGGGGGATTCTTTATGCATAAATCATACTTTCCCTTCTAATTATTTGTTTTTATATTTTGGCACTGGACATCAAATCCAAGGATGCCTCCTAAAACAAGGTATCAATAGTCTGTCATGCCAAAGAATTCCTCATCCAGAATGAAAGTATTATGAAGTACCATACAAATATAAACACAAATACATTGTTTAGGAAAGAATTTCTGTAATGAAATTAACATGATCACAGTAATTGTTTAATACTGAGCTACATCGCCAGTCCTTTTTATTTTTTGAGACAGGATCTTGCTAATGGCTGAGACTGGCCTTGAACTTGTGATCCTCCTGCCTCAGCCTCCAAAATTGCTGGGATTACAGGTGTGCATCACTGCACCCAAACTACACTTTTCCTTATAGACTAAAAATTTTATTTCAAAATTTCATAAGTGCACTATGAAATTTTGTACTTATGTACACTTAATTCATTTTTGTGCTCCATAATTCACTAAGGATCCAGTGCTAAATTAAAAGGTAAATAAACTGGCCAGACACAGTGGTGCATGCCTGTAATCTCAGCAACTCAGGATGCTGGGGCAGGAAGATTGCAAGTTCAATGCCAGCCTCAGCAATGTATCAACTCTTGCCAACTTAGTGAGAACCTGTCTCAAAAATTTAAAACAAAAATTACGGGTGATGCAGCTCAGTGGTAAAACACCCCTGGGTTCAATCCCTAGTACCAAAAAGCAAAAAAGCAAAAAAAAAAAAAAAAAAAAAAAA
>NW_026007297.1:0-1297 GCF_001458135.2 Marmota marmota marmota
TTAGTATGTTTTGGTTACTTTAGAAGGTTGCTCTACTGAAGGGGGATACTAACCATTGATTGGATCAGGGTGTTGGTAGTAGCTAGGTATTTAGGAGCCCTATAGACAGCCTCAAAACATTCACCTATTTGCATTTAGACAATTACACATAATGGAGGACGTAATGCTTGGGATAAAAGTTGGGGGGAAGGGGAAGGAAAGTGCTCTTGAAAAGAAAGAAGGAGAGGGAGATAGATAGCATAGAGGAGAATGGAAAGTACAATAAAACTTGAAAGGGGAAAGAAAGAGGGAAAAGGGGGGAGAAAAACTAAAATAAGAAATAAAATTAGGTCTTAGAGATCCATTTTCTTCTCTTCCCATAGGCAGAGCTGTGCCCTCTGAGCTGAGTTTTGCCCTCAAAGTGTCGACAGCAATCCCTGAAAGGCGACACCTGGGAGTCTCTCAATCCTGTTGGTCCAGCGCCGTTTCACTTCTACGGCCCCTCCTCCCCTTCCTCCTGCCAGCCAGCCAGGTCCTGCTCACCGGAGGTGGTTCCCCACACGGATCTGGTTACACTTTCAGCCCCACCGCGTGCCCTATTTCCTGAACGACTGAGCACTGTCTCTGTCATTCATCTAAGCCCCAGTGCTGTGGAGCTGTGGTCTGGGAGTCAATAGTTTAATTTTTCTGGACCCCTTTGGTGGGCACGCCATTGGAAGCTGGCGGCTAAAACCTTGGGTGTCGCCACTGGTGGTAATGGGAGTTGGGGGTCAAGGATCCCCTCTGCTTCTTTCAGCCCCTACAATCACGACCACTCCGCTGTCGGTAGGAGGGGTTGGGGGTCTGGAGTGTCCTCTGTTTCCCTCTGCCCCTACCGTCATGCCCTCTCAGTTGGCAGTTGTGGGAGTTGGGGGTGGGGAGTCTTCTCTGCTTCCCTCCGCCCCTACATTCATGCCCACGTCACTGGCAGTAAGGGGAGTTGGGGGTCGGGAGTCCCTTGGCCCTTACGGTCACACCCACGGAGAGATTTTTGAAGTTTCCTGGTTGTTTGTGTCTGATGTGGGTGGGAGTCACACTCCTGATAAAGTAGATTCCGCTGGGAAGGAATCTCGTTGGCCGAACTTTGGTGACTTCCCCTCTCTGCTATGGCAGGCTCCTTGCCGGAGTGTCCGAAGGGAGGGGTGGGATTGGCTTGTCTCTGCTCTGACTCAATCTCTGGTTTTAGTTCCCAGTTCACTATTTCATAAAGGTTTGGTTATAGTCCCTTCACATCGCCTCCTGAGCTGGGCTGGCGGGGCCATTCCCAGAGCCAGGCGGG
>NW_026007297.1:4629-20364 GCF_001458135.2 Marmota marmota marmota
GCCGGGGGGGAGCTGTTCACCGTGTGGGCGGGGCCGTTCCCAGAGCCAGGCGGGCGGGGGTGTTCGCCGTGCAGGCGGGGCCGTTGGCAGAGCCAGTTGGGCAGGTGTCATTTGCCGCGGGCGGCCAGCAGGACTGGACCTCTGCGCCACGTGGCCGAGATTCTCTCGTTTCGGACAAACTGTCACCTCTAATAAACTTACTAATTCCCGGCAGGTCTCCTTTCAGCCGAATTTTGCTAGAAGTTTCTCAGCAGGTAGAATCCAGGTGTATTAATGGGTCTTTCTAATCCCGTTAATGTGGAGATACTGAAAGTGCTGCTTCCTCGCCGGCCGCCATGTTGGGTCCGAGATAGAATCTCAAGTAGTTTTGATTTGCATTTCTCTAATTGCAAGAGATATTGAAAATTTTTTCATGTTTGTTGATTGATTTTATTTCTTCTTCAGTGAAGTGTCCGCTCAGTTTCTTAGTCCATTTACTGTTTGGGTTATTTGGGTTTTTTGGTGATAAGTATTTGAGTTTTTTAATATATCCTGGAGATTAATGTTCTATCTCAGGTGCCTATGGTATAGATTTTCTCCCATTCTGTTGGCTCTGTCTCTATGTTCTTGATTGTTTCCTTTGTTGTGTAGAAGGTATTTTTTTTTGATCCATCCCATTTATTAATTCTTGATTTTACTTCTGTGCTTTAGGAGTCTTGTTAAGAAAGACACTTCCTAAGCTGACATGATGGAGATTTGTGCTGACTTTTTTTTTATATTGGACACAGAGTCTCTGTTCTTGTCCCTAAGAACTAGATCCACTTTGAGTTGAGTTTTGTGCAGGGTGAAAGATAGGTGTTTGATTTCATTTTGCTGCATAAGAATTTTCAGTTTTCCCAGCACCATTTTTAAAAGGCCATCTTTCTCCAATGTATGTTTTTGGCACATTTGTCTAGTATGAGATAACTGTGATTAGGTGGGATTTTCTCTGTGTCTTCTGTTGTACCATTAGTCTACATGTCTGTGTTGGTGACAGTACCATGCCATTTCTGTTACTATGGCTGTATTGTATAATTTAAAGTGTGGTATTGATTTGCCTCATGCTTCACTATTCATGTTAAAAATTTCTTTGGCTATTCTGGGTATTTTATTTTTCTAAATTAATTTCATGGTTGGCTTTTCTACTTCTATGATGAACGTCATTGGGATTTCAATTGGAATTGCATCAAATTTGTATAATGCTTTTGGTAGTATGGCCATCTTGACAATGTTAATTCTGCCTATCGAAGAGCATGGGTGATCATTCCATCTTCTAAATTCTTCAATTTCTTTCATTAATGTTCTGTAATTTTCATTGTAGAGGTCCTAACCTCTTTTGTTAGATTGATTCCCCAACATTATTTTTGAGGTAATTGTGATGAGGTAGTTTTCCTAATTTCGTTTTCATTGGATTTATCACTGATATTGTAATAATGCATTTGATTTATGGGCATTAATTTTCTATCCTGTTACTTTGCTGAATTCATTTATGAGTTCTAGAAGTTTTCTGGTGGAATTTTTGGATCTTCTAAATATAAAATCATGTCATTCATGAGTGATATTTTGAGTTTTTTTTTTTCTATTTGCATCCTTTTAATTTCTTTCTTCTGTTTTATTGCTCTGGCTAGAGTTTCAAGAACTATCTTGAATACAAATGGTGAAAGAGGACATCCTTGTCTTGTTTCAGTTCTTAGAGGGAATGCTTTCAATTTTTCTCTATTTAGAATGATGTTGGCCTTGGGTTTAGCATATATAGCTTTTACAATGTTGTAATATGTTCCTACTATCCACAGTTTTTCTAGTGTTTTGAACATGAATTGTTACTGTATTTGTGAAATGCTTTTTCTGCATCTATTGAGATACATCTATCTATCATATGATTCTTGTCTTTATTGGTGTAATAAATTATGTTGATGAATAATGTTGATCATGGAGCACTGTCTTTGTAATATGTTTTTGTATGTGGTTTGCCAGAAGTTTATTGAGAATTTTGGCACCTATGTTCATCAGGGATATTGGTCTGAAGTTTTATTTCTTTGATGTGTCTTTGGTTTTGGCATCAGGGTGGTACTAGCTTCATGGAATGAGTTTAAAAGGGTTCTCTCCTTTTCTATTTCATGGAATAATTTGAGGAGTACTGATGCTAATTCTTCTTTGAAGATCTTCTAGATCTTGTCTGAAGAATCTGTCTCATCCTGCGCTTTTCTTAATTGGTAGGGCTTTGATGGTGTCTTCCATTTTATTGCTTAAATTGATCAGTTTAAATTGTGCATGTCCTCCTGATTCAGTTTGTATAGGTCATATGTCTAGAAATTTGTCATTGTTAAGATTTTTCTATTTTATTGGAGTGTAACTTTTAAAAATAGTGTTTGATTATCTCTGCATGTCAGTGGTGTCTGTCATAACATTTCCTTTTTCATCATGAATTTTGGTAAGATGAATTTCTCTTTCTGTTCACTATGATTAAGAGTATACCAATTTTATTTATTTTTTTTCAAAGGACCAACTTTTTCTGTCAAATTTTTTTCATGTTAAAGTATTTCTTTAAGGTTTTATTGTGGGACTGAGCTGATTTTATTGTGGAGCAAGGCCTATGCTCAATCCCAACAATCTAAAAAAAATGCACATAAAATACAGTTAATACTGTCTATCTGTCTAATTTTTTTTGTTATGCAAAACTCAAAACATGAAAACTAAAGTGAATAAATCATTACTTCCTCCCAGTAACAATTTTCTAGCTGTGTTAATTTGCAATAATTTGGCAATCCTTTTTCACCATTACTCCCCCCCATTTTTGTAGAAATCTTTTAAAAAATCCCAAAATCACAACCCTATCCTTAAAATATTTTGAAGCAGGGAAAGATATTGAAAAGCCTAAAAATACTTTAATTACTTGAAAAAACCCAAATTGATACTACATAAAAGTAACCAATTATTGTACAAAATTTCCTAATGGTCACAAATATGGTAGTGACTTTTTGTTTTAAAATGATCTTAATGTTACAAAAAGTTGCAAAAAAAGGATAGACAATTTCCTGTCTTCCATTTATCCATCTTCCCCTACTGTCACTTTATTTTGTATATTTTGTCATCAAAATTTTATTCATTATGGAACCAAGTTATATAATTCATTTGTTTAAAGAAAAGAAAATACAATTACATTTTTCTAAAGTTGTGCTCCTCTAATGAGAACTTATACTCTTGTGTAAAGATCAAAATTTTCTTTCTTATTTAATAATTTTATTTTTTTATTAATTATTTATTCTAATTTGCTATGTATGACAGCAGAATGCATTACAATTAATATTACACACATAGAGCACAATTTTCCATATCTATGGTTGTCGCGACCCCTTGCCCGCAAGGAAGACGCAACTCAGGAATCTTCTTTCAGCAGTTTATTCAGGCCCTTGATAGTTCTTCTTCTCTCTCCCGGATGCCCCTCCCAGCCTTAATAATGCATCTCAAGCCCCAATGCAAAGCTGCCACGTGGAGCTTTCTCCTAGGGTGATGAAAAGTCATGCGCCAACTCTCCCAAATTAGGAGTTGTTTGTCACAGACCACAGCGGAGCCAGCGCCATCTTGTAATGGCGACCATAGTCTGCAGAAACGGCAGAGGCAGCTCACCACATATGGTTATACACAAAATAGAGTCACACCATTCATGTCTTCATACATGGATTTAGCTTAATGATGTCCATCTCATTCCAACATCTTTTATACTCCCCAAGCCCCTCCCTGCCTCTGTCTTCCATTTGCTGTATCTAGAGTTCATCTAATCCTCCATGTTCTACCCCCAAACACCATTATGTATCAGCATCCTTATATCATTGAAAACATTGGGCATTAGTTTTATGGGGGTTTGGCTAACTTAACACAGCATTATATTTTCCAACTCCATCCATTTACCTCCAATTGCCATGATGTTATTCTCTTTTAATGCTGGATAATATCCCATTGTGTGTGTGTGTGTGTATGTGTGTGTTTATATATATATATCACATTTTCATTATCTCTTCATCAATTGAAGGGCATCTAGTTTTGTTCCACAGTTTATCTAGTGTGAACTTTGCTGCTATAAACATTGATGTGGCTGCATCCCTGTAGTATGCTGTTTTTAAGTTCTTTGGGTATAGACCAAGGAGAGGGATAGCTGGCTCAAATGACGATTCCATTCTCAGTTTTCCAAGGAATCTTCATACTGCTTTCCATATTGGGTGCACCAATTTGTAGTCCCATCAGCAATGTATGAGTGTGCCTTTTTCTCCACAGCCTTGCCAGCACTTATTGTTGTTTGTATTCTTAATAGTTGCCATTCTGACTGGAGTGAGGTGAAATCTTTGAGTAGTTTTGATTTGAATTTCTCTAATTGCTAGAGATGTTGAACATTTTTTTCATATATTTGCTAATTGATTGTATATTATATTGAGAAGTGTCTATTCAATTCCTTGGCCCATTTATTGATTGGGTTATTTGGTTTTTGGTGTTAAGATTTTGAGTTCTTTATGTACCCTAGAGATTAACGCCCTATCTGATGTGTGTTTGGTAAAAATTTGTTCCCAAAATGTAGGCTCTCTATTCACCTCACTGATTGTTTCTTTTGCTGTGAAAAAGCTTTTTAGTTTGAATCCATCCCATTTTTTGATTCTTGATTATAATTCTTGCTCTATAGGAGTCTCTTTAAGGAAGTCAGGTCCTAACCCAACATGATGGAGATTTATGCCTACTTTCTCTTCTATTAGATGCAGTGTTTCTGGTTTAATGCATAGGTCCTTGATCTACTTTGAGTTGAGTTTTGTGCATGGTGAGAGATATGGGTCTAATTTCATTTTGTTGCATATGGATTTCCAGTGTTCCAAGCACCTTTATTGAAGAGGCTATCTTTTCTCCAATATATGTTTTTGATGCCTTTGTCTAATATCAGATAACTGTGGTTATCTAGGTTTGTCTCTGTGTCCTCTGTTTGTACCATTGGTGTACCAGTCTATTTTGGTATCAATACCATGCCTCTTTGCTGCTTTTGCTCTGCAGTATAGTTTAAGGTCTGGTATTGTGATGCCTCCTGCATCATTCTGCTTGCTAAGGATTGCTTTAGCTATTCTGGGTCTCTCATCTTTCCAGATGAATTTCATGCCTTTTTTTCTATTTCTATCAGGAATATCATTGGGATTTTGATTGGAATTTCATTAAATCTGTGTAGTGCTTTTGGTAGTAAGGTCATTTTGACAATATTAATTCTGCCTATCCAAGAGCAAGGTAGATCTTTCATCTTCTAAGGTCTTCTTTGATTTCTTTATTTAGGGTTCTGTAGTTTTCATTATGTAGATATTTCACCTTTTCATTGATTCCCAAGTATTTTATTTTATTTTTTGAGGCTATAATAAATAGGGTAGTTTTTCTCATTTCTCTTTCAGAGGATTTGTCACTGATGTATAGAAATGCCTTTGATTTATTGGTGTTGCTTTTATATCCTGCTAGTTTGCTGAATTCATTTACTAGTTCTGGAGGTTTTGTGGTGGAATTTTTTGGGTCTTCTGGGTATAGAATTATATCATCAGCTAAGAGTACTAATTTGAGTTCTTCTTTTCCTATCTATATCCATTTAATTTATTTTGTCTTTCTAATCACTGTGGCCAGTGTTTTAAGAACTATGTTAAATAGAAATGGTGAAAGAGGACATCCTGGTCTTCTCTCAGTTTTTAGAGGGAATGCTGTGAATATTTCTCCATTTAGAATGATGCTGGCCTGGGATTTAGTATAGATAGCCTTTATTTTATTTTATTTTTTATTTTTTATTGGTTGTTCACAACATTACAATGCTCTCAACATATCATATTTCATACATTTGATTCAAGTGGGTTATAAACTCCCAATTTTACCACGTATACAGATTGCAGATTCACATTGGTTACACATCCACATTTTTACATACTGCCATACTAGTGTCTGTTGTATTTTGCTGCCTTCCCTATCCCCTTCCTATCCCCCCTCCCCTCCCCTCCCTTCCCATGTTCTCTTTCTACCCCATCTACTGTAATTCATTTCTCTCTCTCGTTTTTTTCCCTCTTTCCCTTCACATCGTCTTATATGTAATTTTGTATAACAATGAGTGTCTCCTTCCATTTCCATGCAATTCCCCTTCTCTCTCCCTTTCCCTCCCACCTCTCATCCCTGTTTAATGGTAATCTTCTTCTCATGCTCTTCCTCCTTGTTCTGTTTTGAGTTGCCCTCCTTATATCAAAGAAGATATTTAGCATTTGTTTTTTTGGGATTGGCTAGCTTCACTTAGCATAATCTGCTCTAATGCCATCCATTTCCCTTTAAATGCCATGATTTTGTTATTTTTTATGCTGAGTAATGTTCCATTGTGTATAAATGCCTCATTTTTTATCCATTCATCTATTGAGATGCCACATTTTTTTATCCATTCATCTATTGAAGGGCATCTAGGTTGGTTCCAGAGTCTAGCTATTGTGAATTGTGCTGCTATGATCATTGATGTGGCAGTATCCCTATAGTACGCTCTTTTAAGATCCTCAGGAAATAGACCGAGAAGGGCGATAGCTGGGTCAAATGGTGGATCCATTCCCAGCTTTCCCAGGAATCTCCATACTGCTCTGCAAATTGGCCTCACCAATTTGCAGTCCCACCAGCAGTGTACAAGTGTACCCTTTTCCCCACATCCTTGCCAACACTTATTGTTGTTTGACTTCAAAATGGCTGCCAATCTTACTGGAGTGAGATGGTATCTTAGGGTGGTTTTGATTTGCATTTCTCTGACAGCTAGAGATGGTGAGCATTTTTTCATGTACTTGTTGATTGATTGTACGTCCTCCTCTGTGAAGTGTCTGTTCAGGTCCTTGACCCATTTGTTGATTGGGTTACTTGTTATCTTATTGTTTAATTTTTTGAGTTCTTTGTATATTCTGGATATTAGGGCTCTATCTGAAGTGTGAGGGGTAAAAATTTGTTCCCAGGATGTAGGCTCCCTATTTACCTGTCTTATTGTTTCTCTTGCTGAGAAAAACCTTTTTAGTTTAAGTAAGTCCCATTTGTTGATTCTTGTTATTAACTCTTGTGCTCTGGGCGTCCTATTAAGGAATTTGGAGCCCGACCCCACAGTATGTAGATAGTAGCCAACTTTTTCTCTTATCAGACACAGTGTCTCTGATTTGATATCTAGCTCCTTGATCCATTTTGAGTTAACTTTTGTGCATGGTGAGAGAAAGGGATTCAATTTCATTTTGCTGCGTATGGATTTCCAATTTTCCCAGCACCATTTGTTGAAGATGCTATCTTTCCTCCATTGCATGTTTTTGGCCCCTTTATCAAATATAAGAAAGTTGTAATTTTGTGGATTGGTTTCTGTATCCTCTATTCTGTACCATTGGTCCACCTGCCTGTTTTGGTACCAGTACCATGCCGTTTTTGTTACTATTGCTTTGTAGTACAGTTTGAACTCTGGTATCACTCTACCACCTGTTTCACTCTTCCTGCTTAGAATTGCTTTTGATGTTCTGGGTTTATTACTTTTCCAGATGAATTTCATGATTGCTTTATCTATTTCTACAAGAAATGCCATTGGGATTTTGATTGGCATTGCATTAAACCTATAGAGTACTTTTGGTACTTTTGCCATTTTGATGATGTTAGTTCTGCCTATCCATGAACAACATATATTTTTCCATCTTCTAAGATCTTCTTCTATTTCTCTCTTTAGGGTTCTGTAGTTTTCAATGTATAAATCTTTCACCTCTTTTGTTAGGTTGATTCCCAAGTATTTTATTTTATTTTTTGAGGATATAATGAATGGGGTGGTTTTCCTCATTTCCAGTTCATAAGATTTGTCGATGATATACAGGAATGCCTTTGATTTATGCATGTTGATTTTATATCCTGCCACTTTTCTGAATTATTTACTAGCTCTAGAAGTTTCTTGGTAGAACCTTTTGGGTCTGCTAGGTATAGGATCATGTGTTCCGCAAATAGTGATAATTTAAGTTCTTCTTTTCCTATCTTAATGCCTTTAATTTCTTTTTTCTGTCTAATTGCTCTGGCCAGTATTTCGAGAACTATATTGAATAGAAGTGGTGATAGAGGGCATCCCTGTCTTGTTCCAGATTTTAGAGGGAATGCCTTCAGTTTTTCTCCATTTAGAATGATGCTAGCCTGAGGCTTAGCATAGGTAGCTTTTACAATGTTGAGGTAAGTTCCTGTTATCCCTAGTTTTTCTAGTGTTTTGAACATGAAGGGGTGCTGTACACTGTCGAATGCTTTTTCTGCATCTATCCAGATGATAATATGGTTCTTATCTTTAAATCTATTGATGTGGTGAATGACATTTATTGATTTCCATATATTGAACCAGCCTTGCATCCCAGGGATGAATCCTAATTGATCATGGTGCACAATTTTTTGATATGTTTTTGTACCCGATTTGCCAGAATTTTATTGAGGATTTTTGGGCCTAGGTTCATTAGAGATAGTTGTCTGTAGTTTTCTTTCTTTGAAGTGTCTTTGTCTGGTTTCAGATTCAGGGTGATGTTGGCCTCGTAGAATGAATTTGGAAGAGCTCCCTTTTTTTCTATTTCCTAAAATAACTTGAAAAGTATTGGTATTTGTTCTTCTTTAAAGGGGAGATAGTAGAGGATAGGAAAGGTAGCAGAATACAACAGTTACTAATAGGGCATTATGTAAAAATGTAGATGTGTAACCGATGTGATTCTGCAATCTGTATTTGGGGTAAAATTGGGAGTTCAAAACCCACCTGAATCAAATGTATGAAATATGATATGTCAAGAGCTTTGAAATGTTTTGAACAACCAATAAAAAAAAAAAGGGAAAAAAAATAAATAAAGGTTTTGTACAATTCCGCTGTATACCCATCCGGTCCTTGGCTTTTCTTTGTTGGTAGTCTTTTGTTGTCTTCTTTTATTTCCTCCATTAATATTGGTCTGTTTAAGTTGTGTGTATCCTCCTTACTCAATTGGGGCAAATCATATGACTTAAGAAATTTATTGATGTCTTCACTGTCTTCTATTTTATTGGAATATAGCATTTCAAAATAATTTCTAATTATCTTCTGTATTTCTGTAGTGTCTGTTGTGATATTGACTTTTTCATCCCGAATGTTAGGAATTTGACTTCTCTCTCTTCTTCTCTTTGCTAGCATGGCTAAGGGTCTGTCGATCTTATTTATTTTTTCAAAGAACCAACTTTTAGTTTTGTCAATTTTTTCAATAGTTTCTTTTGTTTCAATTTCGTTGATTTCAGCTCTGATTTTAATTATTTCTTGCCTTCTGCTACATTTGCTGTTGTTTTGTTCTTCTTTTTCTAGGGTTTTGAGATGAAGTGTGAGATCATTTATTTTTTTATTTTATTTTATTTTATTTTATTTTTTGAGGAATAAACTCCAGGCAATGAATTTCCCTCTTAAAACTGCTTTCATTGTGTCCCATCGATCCAATATGTTGTTTCTGTATTTTCATTTATCTCTAAGAGTTTTTTTGTTTTCTCTTTTATGTCTTTTGTAACCCATTGATTATTCAGTAACATATTGTTCATTTTCCAAGTGATGTAGGACTTTTCCTTCCTTCTTTTATCATTGATTTCCAGTTTCATTCCATTATGATCAGATAAGATGCATGGTATTATCTCCACACTTTTATAATTTCTAAGGTTTCCCTATGGCATAATATATGGTCTATTTTTGAGAAGGATCCATGTGCTGCTGAGAAAAAAGTATATACGTTTGATGATGGTTGATACATTCTATATATGTTGGTTAAGTCTAGGTTTTTAATTGTGTTATTGAGTTCTATAATTTCTTTATTCAACTTTTATTTTGGAAGATCTGTCCAATGGTGAGAGAGGTGTGTGGAAGTCACCCATAATTATTTTGTTGTCTATTTGACTCTTGAACTTGCGGAGAGTATTCATTATCTGATATTCTGTCCTCCAGGTGATCAAGTCTGTTGGTGATGCTTTCTATTGAGTTTTTTATTTGGATTATTGTTTCCTTCATTAAAAGGATTTCTGATTGTCTTTTCCCCCACAGTCTGTATCTCTTTCTTGAAGCCATCTTTTGCTACCTATATTTGCTGTATTATCTCATTGTTGGAGTGATCAATTTTTGCCTATAATTCCCAGATCATTTCAATTATGAACATTCTTAACTTTTTCTCTGATATTTTATCAATTTCACTGTGTATGGGATTTGTTATTGTAGTATCTTGGTTTGTTTGGGGGCACTTTCCTCCCTTTTTTTTTTTCATGTTTTCTATGTGTCTTCCTTTCTTGCAGTGTGGATCTGAGATATTACAGTTTCCACCTTATAATCTTGTAGTATCCATGCAGATTATCTGTACCTCACCTTGATGCTGAACTTCCAGACCCTGCAGGTATCCCTCAATGTGTGCTACTGCATCTAAAGTTGGTGGCAGAAATAGCAGAAGTAACTTGAGGTAGCAGTGAAGGTGCCCCAAGGTGGATGCAATGTCTTTCAGAGATGGGGCTGAAATGGTGGGCTGTACAGTGGTTTTTGGGATACCTTCTTCAAGATGCAGCTGCTTCTAGGCTCTGTCTGTTGTTGAAAGGTAGAGGCCCCTGTGTGGGATAGACTATGGCGATGTCTGCAGTGTCCCAAGATGGAAGTGGGTTAGGCTTGGGCTGGTGAAGGTGATGGACCCAGACCTACCCTGGGCCTGGGCCCCACACAAGTGGGCAGAAGCAGATCTAGTTGCAGTCTGAGCTTTAGCAGGGGTCTGCTGTTTGGAGGAGGTGGTCCTGTGCTGGAACCTAAGTTCTGATGGTGTCTGCTTGTTGCAGGATGGAACCAGGCCTACCCTCTCAATTTTTTGACTTGTTTCTTTGTTTCAATTTTATTGATTTCAGCTCTGATTTTCATTATTTCTTGTCTTTTGCTGCTTTTTGCATTTATTTTTTATTTTTCTGGGGCTTTGAGATACAATGTTAGGAATTTATTCATTCACTTTCTTTTTTTAAAAATCAATGATCTCAATATAAAGAACTTTTCTCTTATCATTTCATCAGAGTTTCCCAGAGATTTTCATGTCATATTGCTATTCTCATTTACTTCCTAGTATTTTTTCATTTCATCCCTGATTTCTTCTGCTTTCCATTCATCATTCAGTAGAGTATGATGTTATAGTAGCTTCTAGTTTTTTTAATCTTAGCATTGATTCCTAATTTCACTCCATTATAACCTGATAGAATGCATGGTACTCTCTCTATTTTGTTTTTATTCATTAAGAGTTGCTTTTAGAAAGTATTCATATGCTGTTGAGAAGAAAGTTTATTCACTCACTGATGGATGAAATTTTCTATATGTCTGTTAAGTCTAAATTAATGATTGTATTAGTTAGTTCTATAGTTTCATTGTTTATGTTTTATATGGAATATATATCCAGTAGTGAGAGACGTGTGTTAAAGTCACCCAGTATTACTGTGTTGTGGTCTATTTAATTCTTGAATTTGAGAAGGGTTTTTGATGTATGTAGATGTTCCATTGTTTGGGGCATAAATATTTATGATCGTTTTGTCTTGCTGATACTTCCCTTAAGAAGGATCAAATGTTCTTCTTTGTTACCTCATATAAACTGTGTCTTGAAGTTCGTATTATCTGATGTGAGGATAGAAGCCCCTGCTTGTTTACTCCATCCATGTGAATAATATGTTTATTCCCATTCTTTCACCTCCAGTTTGTGGATATCTTTGCCTTAGAGGTAAGTCTGTTAGAGACAGCATATTGTTGGATCTTTCTTTTTAATCCAATCTGACAGGCAATGTCCGTTGACTGATGAGTTTAGACCATTAATGTTCAAAGTTATTATTGAGATATGATTTTGTTCCTCGTCATTTTGGTTTATTTCTACTTTTTAATTTGAAATATTTTCTCCTTTGGTTTACTACTCCTTTTGTGTAGTTCTTCCCTTTGCTGTTTTTTTTTTCTTCCCATTTCATCTTCTTGGAGTGTTTTGAGAGCATATCTTGCAGGCATTCTAGTTGAGTATTCTTTTTAACTTTTCTTTCTCATAGAAGGTTTTTATTTCATCTTCAAATCTAAAGCTTAATATTGCTGGATGTAGAGTTCTTTGTTAGCATCCATTTTCTATTAGAGATTATATGTATTTTCCCAGGACCACCTAGCTTTGAGGATCTGGATTGTGAAATCATTTGATTCAGATTGTTTTTCCACTACACATAATCTGATATTTCTCTCTCCCAGTCTTTAAAATTCTATCCTTATTCTGTATGTTAGGCATTTTTGTTGCAATGTGCCTTGATGTGGGTCTGTTGTAATTTTGTACATTTGGGGTCCCGTAAATCTTTTGCATTTGATTTTCTCCATTTCATTCTCCAGTTTGGGAATTTTTCTGATATTATTCCATTGAAAAGATTGTGCATTTATTTGGTTTCTATCTTCGCTTCTTCATCTATTCTGATAAATCTTAAATTTGATCTTTTCATGTTATCTCATAATTCTTGGAAATTTGGTTCATGGTTTCTTACCATACTTATTAATGTTCAACATTATTTTCAAGATTATATATTTTGTCTTCATTGCCTGAAGTTCTGTCGTCCAAGTGGTCTAGTCTGTTGGGGTGATACTTACTATTGAATTTGAATTTGGTTTATTGATTCCTTCATTTTGCAGGATTCTTCTTGATTTCTTTTCAGGATCTCTATCTTTATTGAAATGACCTCCTGTAATTTATCTCTGATTTCACTACTTACCTCATCCTTTACATTGCAGGTCAGTTTAATTGTGTACATTCTGAACTCCTCCTCTGACTTTTCTTCTACTGTGATGTCCATAGGTTCTATTATTGGATTATCTTTGTTTGTTTGGGGCACTTGTTTTTGTTGTTTTTTTATGTTGTTGTGAATCTGCCCATCCAACAATGTGGATCTGAGTCAGTATAGTTTCTATTCCCTTTACTTATAGTGTCCCTGAGGTTTCTAATTCCTCATCTTTAAGGGGAAGGCAAAGAATAACAGTACCCAATGTAAAGAATATATAGCTTTAAACCAAATAGGTTCTATTAAGACATCTACAGTTTTGTCATATTAAACAGAAATGGTTTGATCAATTATTGTACGCAATAGAAACAGTAAGTTTGCAAAAGGATTTTAAAAAGGGTAGACAAAGAATAGTAGTGGTTCAGGTTGTGATGGTTATGAAGAGGTGAGAAGATAGAAGTAAAAAATTAGAGGAAGATTAAAGAAGGAATAATTAGAGGTTGGCTGTCAGCATGAGAAAAGAGAGAAAGAGAATCAGAAAAGTTTGAGGAAAATATACATAAGTAAATTTTTTAATACCCTAAAAGTAAACAGAAACAAATTAAAAATAAAAGAATACACAATGAAACTGTAATATAATATTCAGACATCTTGGGTCTTAAAAAATTGGTGCATGAAAAATACTTGGTTTTAAAAATGGTAGAAATATGAGGGAAAAGGGGAAAAAAGAAGATCTCAATGAAAAATTATACATCTATTTCAGTTGGAATTCAAAATTTTCTTAGCAGTCAAGTGGTGTTGTCTGGAATTTGATTCAAGCTCCACCCTCAGGATGGTTGGGGGTTGCAAGGGTGAGAGGGTAGTCATGGAGGAAGAACTCATGGAGACAGGGTGTAGGCTTAATTAAGTATTCTTCTGTCCATTCGGTGACTATTAGTCTGGAGATTTTAAGTCAGAGCACCTCCAAGTCCCAGCAATTCTGGTCCCTCGTGGAAGGCTGCACGCAGGAATCTCCGTCAGCTTTCACTCCTGGGGTCTGGGAACCTCTTCTCAGCCCACTGCTTTGCCTTTGCGCCCCATGATTCCTGTTCTCTGCTTCAGTCTCTTAACTTGGTCTCTACCAACTCTGCCATTTCAAATTCTGGTCCAGCACTTCTCTCCCAGCCATTCCTGCTAGCAGCCAGACTGGATGGTGGTGGGGAATCCAGGTGGGTTTCCAGGACCAGTATTCCCCTATGTAAACCTCTCCCCACACTTGATTTTCTCTGGGTCACTTAGGCCTACTCTCAGTCACACAATGTGGATTTGCCCAGCTCACTTTTTGACCAGACTCAGTTCTGCCAGTAATCAGCTCCTCCAGCTACTGACCCCTGGGAACTTGGGTACACTCAAAACTAAGACACATCCCTAGTCCTATTTTGTATTTTATTTACAGACAGCGTCTCACTGAGTACCTGGCCATTGCTGAGGCTGGCTTTTAACTTATGATCCTCTTGTCTCAGCCTCCCCAGCCACTGGGCTTACAGGCATTCAACACAGCACCTGGCTCCTCTCTAATTCTTGATCATTCACCCACCTTGTTGAAAAGATGCCTGTCTGCTTTTCTTGGTTCTTGGTGAAGCAACTCCTCCATTCCGCAATCTTCCAAAATCTTTCTTAAAATTCTTACAATAAATTATTTAATGACTTTTCATGGGTGGGGGGAACAAGGAGTGTGCTAGACACATGGCCAAACCAGCTTTTATATCAGACCCACTTTCATGATAATCCATTAACCCAGAATTTCTTGGTTTGAATGGTTTAAATTGGTTTGGATTATCTTGATTTTGTTCATTGGGTTGGAACCTAATGAACCTATTAAATGTCTCACTTGGTCCCATTTCTTAATATCTTACACAAGCCTCAACTAAGAATATCAAAATGGCATATGAGAACTGCCAGTAAAGTGACATCCAGATTAATATTCTGATAATGAAAAAAATGCAGAGAGAAAATTTAAACAAGTGTGTGAGCCATGTGAGGATTTTCCGAGATGATAAAAAAAAAAAGACATCTATGGCAAGTATGGCAAGGAAGGCTTCAGTGATGTAGGAGGTGATGAAAGTCATTTTATAGTCCATTTAATAAGATTTCACTTCCCATTGCAAAATCTGGATGATGACTTCTGTCAGTATTATGGTGGAAGGGACCCATTTTCATGACACTCATCTGAAAATTACTTGAGGATTTTTGGAGAACCAATAGGGTGCCCTGGAAGGCAGATGCCAAATTGTGGCTGGATTTTTCCTATTTCAGGGGATTAACATCATTTGGAGGTGATTTTCTTGATTTGATAAAGGTTTACTTCACTTGGCTCACTAGGTCATGGGTGCCTCACTTCATTCTCTTCTGTGTCATTTGGAGTCATGGGATGGGAACTTCAAATCTATCAATGTCTGCTAAAATAATATATGTCAGGAAAATTCCCCCAAGGGAATTGTCATGTATCATCAAGAAAGAGTAGAAGTTAGAGATGATGGCTGGAATCCTTAATGATCAATGGTAAGGAGTAGCTGCTGTGTTTGGATAACAAGTAATTCAATGCATGCATTTAATGGAAATGTGAAACTATCACAAGCACCACTTGAGCATTAATATGAACTTGTTCTTAAGACTTTATTACAGGGCAGTGGCCTGCTCAGAAACTGAGGTAATCTCAGAGACGCCCTGATTAGCATTTTCTCTGGGGGTCCTGTTATAGGAGCCTGCAAGCTGTGTGGTTCCCTTGATTTGACATTCTGCTGTCCACATCCTGAAATCCAAACAAAAGGCCTTTCATTTGTACTTTGCACTGGGCCTCATAGATGGCACAGCCAGTCCTGGAATTAGGTGCAGGGCAAACAACCCTAGGAAACCCTGCCCTCAGGAAGTTTCCCAACTACTGCAGGCAGATGGAGTACAGCTCAATTTAATCTA
>NW_026007297.1:20502-34404 GCF_001458135.2 Marmota marmota marmota
GTCCAGGCTATGAATTTCTCAAAAGTAAGGTTATTTTCAACCTGAAAGACAAGAATCACCAGTTTACATTCAGACTTCAGTGTGTATCTACAAACACACAGACATTTCCATGAACATTTTATGTTGACTGTCCACACAGGATAGGAGTTCCTTCAGCTGCCATGAAAGTTATCAGGGCTCTGACTCATCCACTACCCCATGTGCTATCCCATGTGTGACTTCCCTGCAGGGAGACTGTGGCTGCCCCTCCTTACCCATTCACTATTGAGTCATGTTTCCTTCTGAGAAGTGTCCATGCCCAGTGGATGGTGGTTTTCTGGTGGTATTTTTGGTTTGAATGAGGCTTAGTTTTGAAGACTATGAACCACTGATGGAAAGAAAAAATACTACTGGAAAAGGAAGGGCTCTCAGTGTGAGCCACTCCAGGAGAGTGCACCTGCTCACATGGGGTTTGACACTCTTTGTGGAAACTCCTCATCACAGTTAGGGAGATAGACAAAGGGAGAGCCCATGGGAGCTTCTTTGCTCACAGAGACCCCTTAGATCATCACAATTCACTGCCACTATTGAGAAGATGGTTGACTCTCTTGCTATGGGATCATATTTCAAGGAAGCAAGGAGGACAAGGATGGGCGATTTCGGCTGTTGGGTTGTAGATATGGTGAAAACTGGGCACAGGCTGTAACCAATTCTTCCCACAGAAATTCTGCATGCAAAAGAATGCAACCCACCCCGACTCACTGAACTGAGGTCCACATGCTCATCTGGGAGCAGAATGATCATGCTCAACTTGGGCCAGCATAGGGCAGCTCCAGCACCTGTATCTGGGCCTCACTGATGTAGGCAGTGCTAAAATCGGCTTCCTAATGTATTATCTGCACTGGTCTTTCTTCTTCCTGAGAAGAAGGACCACACGAGCACAAAATTTAAAACAGTATGAAAGGGGCAAGAAAACTCTCAATCCTGCTGCTAAAATTAATAAATAGTTTTCTAAAACATGCCTTAAAAAGAGAGGGGAGTAGTTTAATACATAGAAGCTTCTTTGTTGCATTAAATTGTATTTTCAGAGATTAGGGAGTTTTGGAAACTTTTCTAATTAATCTGATTTAATTGAAATTATACCTCATAGTCAACTAAGGCCTTTGCCTCTCATGTTTAATGGTAGGAAGCTGCAGATGCTGAATCAATAATGAGAAGTTATTATTTACAACACTTCAAATGAAAGCTTATTTTAATTTTAAAAACAATTGATTGAAAATCTGGAGTGTGGCTCAGTGGTACAATTCTTGGTTAACATACACAAGCCCTACAGTTGATGCCCCACTGTGCAAAAACATAAAAACAAAACCAAATCCTTGATTCAATAAGAGTGTTATCACATTCCCTCTGTAAACCCTACCTCATGTTTGATAAACATATATATAAACATATGTATATCACCTATTTTTGCTTTCTATCTATGCTACCTGTGTCTATAGGAAGATCTTTATGTCCAGAATGAGTTTTAGCCAATACATGTATGAGACTTTACCAGAAACAGAGTGCTAATATGTTGAAACAATAATAGACAGTAAGTATTATATATTCATATATTTTTTTCCAACTAGTTTAAAATTCATTAAGAGAGATTATGAGTTTGAAATTATTATTATCCATTTAAGCCTTTACAAAGTTAACCTTTTCTATTCAAATTCTTCATTAGACTATTATGATTTCTTTAAAAAGTTTCTCCTACCTGGTTTATTTTGAAAGGCATTTCTTTTCTGAATGTTTTGTCAAACTGTTCCTTTGAAGTAGCTGGCATTGACAAATACCAGCTGGGCCTGCTGATCAATTGAAACAGTTGGAAGCAATTCTTGAATTTGAACTTTCAAGAGAAGCAGAGACTGTATCAGTTGTTTTTCTGAACCTGTGGTGAATAAGCATGACATGATGTCTTGGAAATCCAAACATTCTGGTTTCCAATATGCTGAGTTTGGATGGTTAAGTACAAAAGTTAAAAACTCCATTTATTGGTTTGTATTTATGACAACAACCACTGCAAGTTACACCAAGTTGAAGATGGTGAAAGACTTCTACATCACTGGAGGAAAGCAGGTTGACATAAAGCAGAAACTTCACACCAGGATGGAGTAGAAGACAAGCCGTAAAGGAGAGAGGGGCTGGGTAGGAGCTGACATTACCTGGTGTGGGTAAGAGCAGTGTCAGGTCTAAGGCCCTGTGGTCAGGTCCAGTTCTAACATTGTACAGCTACAAAGCAAAATTTCAGCAGCATATAATATTGAATAGCTCCAGATCAGGAGCATAGGAAGAATTTTTGGAAAGTACTAGAAGAGATATTATGATTGCATCCTCCTGGCACCTGGTATCCCTGGAAGAAATAATGATTTGGGTAGGTGAAGTACATCCCTTTTAACCTGGATAACAAGTGGTAAATTCCCCCCAAAATAAATAAATAAAGAGCATCCCTAGAAATTTTCTGCCTCAAGAGGATAACAAGGAATAAAATTTTCAAGAAGAAATAGTGGAAAGGACTACCTCTATTTTTTATGGTCCCATTTATTAGCAGAAATAGGGATGTTCTGAGTGGTGCAGAAGTATCTGAATGGTTTAAACATCAAACCATCATTGATCATGCGGACCAAGCTTAGAACTTGTCACACTCTGAAAGATAAATGGGTAAGTTTTAGCCCCACATGGATGGTATTTTCAGTGTGTGGAATGGATCAGCCCTGAGAAAGGCTCTGTAGCTGACTAATCATGTCTAGGCTTCTAAAATTTGAATGAAGGGTGCTTAAGTGAGAGGAAAGAAGCAGTAGAAGTCAGGTTCACATGTAAAAGTTGGAGGAATGCAGTCCAAACTGACCCCATGAACAAATGGAACTCCTTGCCAAGGGCATGACTTGGAGAATATCTGGCCATTGATCTTCTCCCAGAGGTGCCAGTCACCTGCCATGTAAACATCACAGACAAGTGACAATATGTTCTGTTCTTGTGTAAAATAGTAACCAGGAAATCTGGCCTATGAGTTTCTTTAACATTTGTATCAGCCACTCTGTTCCCAGGAGAACAGATACTATTAGTCCTTTGGTTGTGAAAACACAAGGATTGATCAGACCTTCTGTGAGCCCATTAAGGTTCACACACCATGATGCTCAGCCAGGCAACCCTGTTCTGACCTCCTGCAACACCACTGACATTAGCAGTGACAAGGAGGGGGAGAGTAGGGGAAGGGAGGACAGAGCTGTGGTGGGAGGAGAAGGGAATGACCTGTGGTGAGCCGCTTCTGCCGTTTGTGCAGACTATGGTCGCCATTACAAGATGGCGCTGGCTCCGCTGTGGTCTGTGACAAACAACTCCTTATTTGGGAGAGTTGGCGCATGACTTTTCATCACCCTATGAGAAAGCTCCACGTGGCAGCTTTGCATTGGGGCTTGAGATGCTTTATTAAGGCTGGGAGGGGCATCCGAGGGAGAGAAGAAGAACTATCAAGGGCCTGAATAAACTGCTGAAAGAAGATTCCTGAGTTGCGTCTTCCTTGCGGGCAAGGGGTTGCGACAATGACCCATAATTATGACCTTTTGTCTCTTTTGAGACCCATGTGTTTCTATGCTTCCTGGACTTCTCTGTAGTTTTGGCAAAGGACAGAAGCTCCAGTTCTGCATGATATCACTGATGACAGGACTACTTAAATGTCTTTGGAGAGAGAAGTGTTCAGTGAAGCCATGTTGCTAAATGAAATTGCCAGTGAGCTTCAAAACAGTCTGCGTGCTAGCTTTAGGCTTTTCTTAAAATTAAAAACATGATCAAATTTTAATCTATTAGATGTTGAAATGTCTATATTTGTAAAGAGATGTCCTGAGCCCTGAATAACCAGAGAAAATAAATGACATTTTAGGTATTGCCAATTATGAAATAATACAAGGTATGAGTATATAATTGGGATCTTTATAAAAAATAGTTTACTGTAAGTTTCTCAATTTCTATAGGGTTTTGTTCATTTTTTGCTTGTTTTTGCAGTTCTGGGGATTGAGCCCAGGGCCTTGAGCAGGCTAGGCAAATACTGTACCACTGAGCTGTGTCCCAAGGCATGTTTTTCATTTTGTCTTTGAGACAGGGGTGTCACTAGGTTGCCCAAGCTGGCCTCTAACTCTCCATTTTCCCATCTCAGCCTTCCAAGTGTGCCATCCTGCCTGGTCTCTAGGGTCTCTCTTCTGGGTTTTATATCACCAGGTATTTTAAATATAACTTTTATTGTTCTGCTGACTCAACTTTCTGAAAGGAAATCACAGGTATTCTTTCCAAACATCCTGTTGGATATTGTAAGCAAGTACTTTGAGCCAGGCTTGTTCACTTGGGTGAGAAGCATCTGGAAGCCCTTATGGATGTCTTCCTCTGTGTTTAAACACATCACCTATGAAGAAAAGCAAGAAAACCCTCTCAGTTTTGATCTTGGCCTCACCAAGAATTTCAAGCAATATTCTCAAATATGAATGAATTTTTTTCTTTGAGAGGAAGTTGATTCTAATTGAGAAGTTACACTGGTGGGATAGGTGGAGAGAGGGGTCAGAAAGCTGTGAGTAAAAGCTATGGCTCTTACACCTGAAGTGAGCTCTCTGCATAGTTTATAGATGAGCAATAGAAATAAATAAAATGGGAAAGAGAGGTTCAGAAAAGGGACTATTCTTTAGTCCTCCATTTCACAAACAGTATAAATGTATCAGAGAAAAATGTTCCATTAAAATTTATCTTTTAAAAAATATGCAGTTACAACACTAAAAATTCAAGAAAAAAATGGACAGGAATGTAATTATAATGATAATCTTCAAAGGAAATAAAAATATAAAATGAGCAATATGATCAGTAGGAAAAAATTATTTCTTAAAAGTATACTACAGAGATTATATATATATATATTATATATATATATATATATATATATATATATATATATATATATATATAAATGGTACTATATATTTTTAAAAATGTGTCATGAATGGGGCCACAAGAAGTGTTTGAATTGACTGTGAAATATACAAATCACACAGTTTACATTCAACAGCCTCAGTGTAGGAAATGAAAAGTCAACAACACTAAAAATAAAATACCAACAACATGGAAATTAACCTACTAACTAATTATTAAAAAGAATTACTAAAGAAATAACTCCCCTATGGCAAAGGACAGCAGCTCCAGTTCTGCATAATATCACTGTGTAACAACCAAATAATTAACATGTTGACTACCCTTAAAAAGTTAAACTCTAAGAATGTTTCTTCAGTTACAAAGAATGATTCTAAAAACTTAGTTAACATAATATTTAAATATTGACATACGATTTAGAAAATAATCAAAACGAATGTTATATTACAGGACCAAATAATGAGACCAAAAGAAAGTTAAAATAGCATTAACTATTTTAATATTACAATGGAAATAATGATATAACAAAACACCCAACTCATGATGTTAGAAAAGGTAAAGAAAAATTTCCAAGGAATTTAGGGTAAAACATAAAATGTTCAGTGAGTCCAAGAACTTAATTTGTTGATTTCTTTGAATTTGACTCAAAGAAAGCACACACATCTATACAAAATGGACTACATTAGAAATCTTAAGAAAAAAAATTTAAATGTGCTCAGAAGGAAAGTTATAAAACAAAAAGAGATTACCTAGCAACACACCCCCTACACACACACACACACACAAAATCTCATTGGAGGAGAACCCTCTCCCTTCTTCCTCCTGCACCCTCCTCCCTGAAATGGTCCAGGCTCACCCCTTCTTCCTCAACAGTTGTGGAAACAATCAAGGAGGGGATAGAAGTCAAGCCTTGCAGACCAGTCCCTCCTCCTGGGTGACAGGTGAGCTTACCTGAGCCATCTGCACCTTGGTGTTCCCCTTTACCCCCAGGAGGACCATGGCCAGGGCAGAGAAGATGCTCAGGGGAGGAAAAAAAACACAATGACACATTTTGTGAAGATTTGTCTTGACACAGCATCTTCAAAACCTGGATGGCAAAGGTGCCATTGGCCAGAAACAGAATCCATGATGCAGGGTCTGAGGGCAAAGAAGAAAGAGAAACAGAATGAAATGGGGCTGAGTGGTGTCTCTGTTGTGTTTTTATTTGTCTTGCAAACTGAGAAACTATATTAGTGCCTTCAAAAACCATGGGAGTAGATTCTGCATGTGAGGAATGGAATGGTCCCTGTAGAACAGCACACTGGCAAGGCAAGGAAGAGCAGAAAGGCATGCAGAAAGAACAGAAGATGACAGGTCAAAGCAACAGCATGGAGGTGGTAGGTGAAGCCAGAGGAGGTGGACTGAAAACACCAGTGGGCAGCTCAATGCAGTGAGACCGTCTCTCACCAGTGGCTGATCTTGGACCCTGGGAAATCTTCTTGACTCCTTCTTATTTCTCCCAAGGCCCCCCAAATATATTGTCTAGACCTGCCTTTAGACCCCTCCCAAATTTTTCTACCCCTCTCCACTTCTCCAGGTCCTGTGACCCTGTGCCTACTCCAAACCACCTGGCTCTTCTCCAGAGTCTCTGACCTCCCTGCTGCTGTGCTCTCCATTGTAATCAGCCCTTGCTCACTAAGATGCAAATTAAGTTGGCTGGGGAGCCTCATGGGCTTCTCCATCAGGACCCCAGATGGTCAGACACATAGCATCATGAGAGGGAAGTACTATTTTGATCCTATGACCCCTCCCTTAAATCTCCAGTAGCCTTGGGGATAAGCTCCAAAATGCCTTTTCTAAATGGCTTCCCATCTGCCTGATCCCATTTTTGTTCCAGCCTCCCAGCTCTCACAGCCTCCATCTCTACCCTCCCTGACGCCCCAATCACCTCTGAGCCTTGTCAAACACTCTTATCCAATTATAAAGACTCCCTACTGTCACTAGGCTCCAATCACTCACTCTTCCCTCCTAAGCTTTCCACTCGGAGGCTTCTGATGTCTTATTATGGAGTCCCACCTCCCCCAACCCTGATTCATAACTCCTTATTGTAATTCCTTCTCTCATCCTTTGTTGAACCCACAAGACTGCCTGTTCTCTGAAGGCGAGGTGCTTGGCATCCTTATTCTAAGCACTGGAATCATGCTCAGGAAAAACGAGAGCGCCATCAATTCAGGGCACATTAGGGAAAAGCCTTAGATGAATAATGAGTGCTGGGATTTTGAACTAGATACTTGGGATTTTAAAAACACAGATAAGAGGTAAGGCTGAAGTCATGCTGTGACTCTCTGAGGAGAGAGGAGAGGTAATAAAATAGGGCCAATAGTTGGGAGTGGTGTTGGAGCATGAACACTCACCAGGGTGAAGGCCAGGGCCAGCAGGGGCAGGCAAGAGGTAAGCAGAGAAGCCAGGAGTCTGTTCAGTGTCTTTGTCTTGTTGGAATCACACTGCCCTTCTCTAAGATCAGCCCTGAGCAAGGTCCAGCTGCACCACTGACAGATGTGATTGCCAAAGAAGCTATTTCTTTAAACACAGTGTGGCACCAATTTCTGGGGTTCTCTTTTTTTTTTTTTTTGTCTTTTCAGTTTCTGGTTCCAGTGGCAGCCTGGGATTTGCAAAACTTTCCTCTCTTGGTGCCCTGACACTCCTGGGCCTGGTCATAGAAGCACTCACCTGCCACCTTCCACACAGCCCATAACTCAGGTCTCATTACTGTTAGCCTGGATTCTGACCTCTGAATCACAGGAACAGGAGCCTGCAGCTGTGCCTCTCTGAGGTCCACTCTGGGGTCTCTGCACTCCCAGAGACTTTTTATGGGCCGTGTTTGGCTGTGGGATTTCCAGTCTGCAGGGCACTTCCCCAGGGAGGACATTCAGTGTGACTTGGGTCAAGGTCAGGAAAGGGTCTCCTCTCTACCCAGGGATGGGTCATCTGCTCACTCCACTTTTTCATCTCTTCCAATGAGCAGTATACACTGGAACACCATGCCAGATTCAGGGTTGGCCACTCTAGTTGGGCACCACATGCTGTGTATAAAGATTTGGAAACTGAAAAGTGCTCTGAAACTGACAACCAAAGGAAAATGGCAAGGTCCCTTGAGGCATTGGCTGGGAAAACACAATGGGGGCTGGGGCAGGGCATAGAAGTTAGAACTCTGGGCTTTCCTACTTCTAGAAAGTAAAGGCAGAATGACAGGCTGGGATTTTAGGGGAGGAAAGTCTTGTAAGTCTGTATTCTGAATCCCTGCCTCACACAAAGGAGGGATTCAGTGAGATGGAATGTGTTTGTTCTCCTTATATGCTGTGATATTAAGAATTAAACCTAGGGCCTCATGAATACTTAGAAAAGTATTTACCACTGAGCAGTTTTTATTTTATATTCAGATAAGTTCTTGCTAAGTTGTCCAGGCTGGCCTCCAACTTGTGATCCTCCTGCCTTAGTCTCCTGGGGAGCTGGGCTCATAGGCTTGTGCCATAATGCTAAGTAGAGTTTTAAAAACAATCAATTTAATTCTAACATGAAAATACTATGTTCATGGTCATTTCAATATGATGATCTCAATAGATACAGAAAAACATTAAAAAATCGGACATTGATTTTTTTTAATAATGCAAAACCCTCAGCAAACTAGAAAAAGATGATAACTTCCTCACCCTAATAAAGGAAATCTACAAAAAAACCAAAAGCAAAAGACAACAAAAATCCTACAGCTAACATATTTAATGGTGAAAGGCTGAATAGTTTCACTCTATAAACAAGACCAAAGCAAGGATTTCTGTTCTCATAATTCCTTTTCAGTATTGTAGTGTAAGATTTAACCAATTCAATGAAGCAAGAAAAAGAAAGGCATACAATTGTGCAGCAAAAACTAAAATTGCCTTTTTTCATGCACAACATGACCAAACATGTAGAAAATTCTAATAAATATTCAAGAAGCTACTGAAACTAATATTTAACAAAATTTCAGTAAAGGCAATAATCTGTATAAACATCAATTATATATCTATGTATACACAATGAATAATCAGAAACTGATAATATTTTTTAAATCACTTTCTCTAGAATTAGTGTGAAATACTTAGAATTAAATTTGTTGAAACATATGTAAAACCTGTACACTGAAAACTACAATCAGCTTTCAGAGAAAGGATTTAAAAAACAGGAGGAAGTACTCATTGACTGCAAGATTCAATATTGTTAACATATCAATTCTCCCTAAATTAATCTGTTCATGAATGCAATTCCAATCAAAATCTCAGCAGCCTTTTTATAGAAATGTAGAAACTCATTCTAAAATTTACATGGAAATGCAAAGGACCTATGATTATTCTATTTGAGCTCGTACTAAAATTAAGGAGATATATAGATATCTACAAATATGTCTATATCTTATATACATGTGGAAGAGAATAGAGAGCCCAGATATAGACCCACACATGTACAATGAATTGAAAATAAATGTGCTAAGGCAAATCTATGGGGAAAGTACAATCTATAATCTCTTCAATAGGTAGCCATGGGATAACTGGACACAAATATGCAAAAATGTGAACCTCAATGTTTATTCCCTTTATGTAATTTTAATATCAAAAATGTACTACAAAAGAAAGCAGAGATCCAGGGGCTGTGAATATTGTTCGGTTGGTAGAGTGCTCACCTCCATGAAAAAGGCCCTTTTTTCAATCCCAGCACCAAAAAGAAAGAAAGAAAAGAAACAAGCAGCTAAAAAAATTGCATGGTTTTCAAAATAAAATATAAGAAAAAAATTTGAGTAACATTGAACTTGTGAAAGAGATTTTAAACATGGTATTACAATGAACGGATCAAATTATAAAATAAAAACACAATATAATGGATTTTATTGAAACAAATAAAAACAAAACAAACACTCTTTGCTTTTCAAAAGCAAGCCATAGGCCAGGGCAAAATACTTGTAAGATATATATTTGAAAAAGAATATTTTTTCCTAGTGTATAAAATATATTACATAGTAAGAAAAAATACCCCAAATTTGTGAAGTGGGCAGAAAGATGTGAACAGGCCCTACAAAAAGGAACACAGTAAAAATTGTTCAACGCCATTAGTCATTGAAACCAATGATTAAAATGAAAAAAATTGTTCTTACAGCTGGTGGAAATGTGAACTAGTATACTAACTACTTTGGAAAACAGTTTTCTAAAATGATAAAAAATACACCTGATATAAAACCAAGCCATTTAACTTTAAGCTATGTACTAGAAAGAAAAGCATATGCCTACCCAAAGATTTGTAGAGAATAATTCCTAAGTTTTACCTGTATAGCAAAAAATTGAACAGAATTGATCAACTCTCCCTCCTGCCTTGGTGAGTGAATGTCAATCAGCAGACAAAGGAATAAACAAACTTTGATATATCCGTGCGGCACAATAATACTCAACAAAAAATAAATAGTTGATTATTGATACACTCAATAACAAGGATAAGTCTCAAACTAAAGTATCTTGGTCCATTTCCTGTTGCTATATCATCGCAAAACACATTGGGTAATTGCTAAACAGTACCAGTCTACTTGGCTCACAGTTCTGGGAGTGGGAGGTCCAAGAGGATGGTGCTGGCTTCTGGTGAGGGCCATCGTGCTGCATCATAATATGACTAAGGGTAAGTGAGCACAAGGACAGGAAGGATCCTGAATTTACCCTTTTATCAGGAGCCTGCTCCCACACTAATAGCATTTATCCCTTCATGAGAGCATAGCCATGGCCTCTTAAAGTCCCTCCCTCTTAACACTGTTACAAACGTAGTTCAGTTTCAATATGACAGCTTGGTTGTTGCCACAGGTTTGTAATCCCAGCAGCTCCAAAGGCTGAGGCAAGTGGATCCCAAATTCAAGACAGTTTCACCAATTTAGCAAGGCCTTAAGCAACTTAATGAGGCTCTAAGCAACTTGGTGAGATCCTGTTTCAAAATAAAAACTAGGAGGAGGAAGCCCGGCTCCAGCCAAGCCAGACCGGAGGTGAAAGCCCAGCGCCAAGCCAGACCAGAGGAGGAAGCCCGGCCTCGCCCTGTGTGCTAGTCCAGAGGAAGCCCATCAACCCTTAAAACCCATCAAAGGGGGTATGGCTACCAGCATGGTTCTGTGGCTGATCCAGGTACCCAGTTTCCAACTCCCCCACCCTTAGCTGCGATAACTCAAAATATTTCCCACAAGCTTTTGGGGGTTGTAGCTATCAACGCAAAACAACAACGGTACAGGAACCTGGTTTCTAGCTCAGAGACTGGAGTAGGGAAGATACAGGTGGAAGCTCATTTCCTTTCACACTGGCTATACCCACCACCCTGAATACAGAGGCTCAAGCTAGGAATAGACAATGCCACCTACTAGAAGCAAGGAAAACAGTGTCCTGAGAGACTTTTTTTCTCTTTCTTTCTCTCTTTTCTTCTCTCTCTTCCACAACTTCAACATATGTGAAACCAAGAACTGTGCATGAACGACCAAATTACCAAAGTAATATAATATAGAGGAATTGCATATACCCCACCTTCCCCCATTTTTTTCTTTATTTCTATCTTACTTTCCTTTTCCTTCTCTCTTATTTCTCTTTTCTTCCTTGTTATTTTTTCTCTTTTCTTCATTTGTATTCCCTCTATCCCACTTTCAATCTTCTAACTTTTGCTATCTATACATAGGGTAACTATCTAAATACAGATAGGATGTTGAGTGTATACATTCTTACATAAATTACCAGTCTATTGGTTAGAGTTCTCCAAAGATGCTAAGTTAGTTTAACCTCATACCCTCACTCCTTTTCCTCTAAGTATAACATCCTTCGTCTGAAATTAAGTTTTCTATATGCCACCAAATATGGTATGCCTTTTATGAAACTAATGACTATATTCTTAACTAATAATTAAAACTAATATCTATAGACTTAGAATATAATGTATTAATAATGAAAACTTGTGCTTAGATGATGTACTGTTGACATTGGGAACTGTTAACATTGTCTTTCTCCGCAAAAGAGGAATTTTGGAGCTATACAAGAACAATACAAATATATAATGGGAAAAACATTAACACAACAGTTTCACAAAGCTAGAAAGAATCATGAGCAGTATGAAAAGACAAGGAAAGAAAGGACTACAAACAATACAGGTCAATTCAACATTAGATGAGGTAATATCTGCAGCTGATGGAATGTCAAAGAGTTCAGGATATACATGCTTCAGATGATTTGGAGTCCCAAGGAAGACATTATACAGCAAATTCAGACAAGTAAAGATCACTTTGACAATGAATTACATAAACAAATCCAAGAAGCAAAAGATCAACTCTATAGGGAGATAGAGGATATAAACAACAAACAAACAGAAATCCTGGAAATGCAGGAAACAATAAACCAAATTAAAAACTCAAATGAAAGTATTACCAGCAAGGAGAACACTTAGAAGATAGAATTTCAGACAATGAAGACAAAGTTTTTCAACTTGAAAAGAACATAGACAGCTCAGCGAGAATGTTAAGAAATCATGAGCAGAACATCCAAGAATTATAGGATAACATAAAGAAACAAAACATAAGAGTTATTGGGATACAAGAGGGTATAGAGGTCCAAACCAAGGGAATGAGCAATCTATTCAATGAAATAATACTAGAAAACTTCCCAGACTTAAAGAATGAAAAAGAAATCCAAATACTAGAAGCCTACAGGACACTGAATGTACAAAATCATAAGAAATCCACACCAAGACACATAATAATGAAGATGCCCAACATACAGAATAAGGAGAGAATCTTAAAAGCCACAAGAGAGAGGAAGCAGATTACATTTAGGGGTAAACCAATCAGGATAACTGCTGATCTTTCAACACAGACTCTGAAAGCTAGAAGATCCTGGAACAACATATTTCAAACGCTGAAAGAAAAAGGGTTCCAACCAAGAATCATGTATCCAGTGAAATTAAGCTTCACGATTGAAGATGAAATAAAAATCTTCCACGATAAACAAAAGTTAAAAGAATTTGCAGCTAGAAAACCAGCTCTTCAAAACATCTGTGGCAAAACATTACAGGAAGAGGAAATGAAAAATAACAATGAAAACCAACAGCGGGAGGTAATACCGTAAAGGAAAAACTAATCATAGAGGAAAAACAAATCATGTTAAGTAACATACATAATCAAATATGGCTGGAACTACAAACCATATCTCAATAGTAACCCTAAATGTTAATGGCTTAAATGCACCAATCAAAAGACATAGGCTAGTAGAATGGATTAAAAAAAGATCCAACAATATGCTGCCTACAGGAGACTCATCTGATAGGAAAACACATACACAGACTGAAGGTGAAAGATTGGGAAACATCATATCACTCATATGGACCCCGGAAGCAAGCAGGGGTGTTCATACTTGTATCAAATAAAATAGACTTCAAGCCAAAGTTAATCAAAAGGGATAAACAAGGACACTACATACTGCTCAAGGGAACCATACACCACCAAGACTTGATGATCATTAATATATATGCCCCAAACAATGGTGCAGCTACGTTCATCAAACAAACTCTTCTCAAGTTCAAGAGTCAAATAGACCATAACACAATAATCATGGGAGATTTTAACACACCTCTCTCACCACTGGACAGATTTTCCAAACAAAAGTTGAATAAAGAAACCATAGAGCTCAATAATACAATTAATAATTTAGACTTAATTGATATATACAGAATATACCACCCAACATCAAGCGGATACACTTTCTTCTCAGCAGCACATGGATCCTTCTCAAAAATAGACCATGTATCATGTCACAGGGCAAATCTTAGCAATTACAAAGGAGTAGAGATACTACCATGCATTTTATCTGATCATAATGGGATGAAATTGGAAATCAATAATAAAATGAGAAAGGAATATCCTACATCACATGGAGATTAAACAATATGCTACTGAATGAACAAAGG
>NW_026007297.1:35819-108009 GCF_001458135.2 Marmota marmota marmota
AGACAGACCCAGCTATTCCCCTTCTCAGTCTATTCCCCAAAGACCTAAAAAGAGCATGCTACAGGGACACTGCTACATCGATGTTCATAGCAGCACAATTCACAATAGCAAGACTGTGGAACCAACATAGATGCCCTTCAATAGATGAATGGATTAAAAAATTGTGGCATTTATACACAATGGAGTATTACTGAGCACTAAAAAATGACAAAATCATGGAATTTGCAGGGAAATGGATGGCTTTAGAGCAGATTATGCTAAGCGAAGCTAGCCAATCCCTAAAAAACAAATGCCAAATGTCTTCTTTGATATAAGGAGAGCAACTAAAAACAGAGCAAGGAGGAAGAGCATGAGAAAAAGATTAACATTAAACAGGGACGAGAGGTGGGAGGGAAAGGGGGAGAGAAGGGAAATTACATGGAAATGGAAGGAGACCCTAATTGTTATACAAAATTGCATATAAAAGGATGTGAGGGGAAAGGGAAAAAAACAAGGGAGAGAAATGAATTACAGTAGATAGGGTATAGAGAGAAGATGGAGGGGGGAGGGGGGATAGTAGAGGATAGGAAAGACAGCAGAATACAACAGTATGGCAATATGTAAAAATGTGGATGTGTAACCAATGTGATTCTGCAATCTGTATATGGGGTAAAAATGGGAGTTCATAACCCACTTGAATCAAATGTATGAAATATGATATGTCAAGAGCTTTGTAATGTTTTGAACAATCAATAAAATAATAAATAAAAATAAAAATTAAAACTAAAAGTGCTGAGATATGGCTCAGTGATAAAGTACCCCTGGGTTCAACCCCAATATCCCCAAAACAAAATAAATTAATATGAATGTTGGAAGAGACATTCAAATGATAGCATATGGCTGAAATAAAGAAGCCAGCCCCCATGCAAAAAAAGAATAACATTTTGTGATTTAATTATATAAAATTCCAATAATTTCAAATCAATCTGCAATGACAGAAAGATCAATGACTGCTTGAGGATTGGGCTCCAGAGAAGGATGGAGGGATTATAAAGGGAAATGAAGAAATTTGGGGGACTTGTGGATCCATTCACTATCTTAACAGTAACATTGATTTCTTGAATGTAAAAATGTGTCAAAATTCAGCCAATTTTATACATTAAATATGTTTAATATCTTATGTGCTAATGCATTCAACAAAGCTCCTCTTAAAATCCCTCTGGCTCACTCCTTCTTTGCCATTCCATTGACACCACCTAGGTTGAGGCCCCCTCACTGTAACTCACCTCTGCTATACTGTTTTGCAATTTATGTGTGTGTGTGTGTATGTGTGTGTGTGTGTGTGTGTGTGTGCTATAAGGATCTAGCTTCACTTGACTATATTCACCTTAGTTATAACCACCATTTTGCTCTCAGGTGACCCTGGCATGCATCCAAGACCCTATAGGACAAACCACATCATTAAGATACCTGAGCATATGGTGCTGGCCTCTGATGCCTGAATTATTTTTTAAAATGATGTTGTATATTTTAATAGTTTTTGAGAAAAGACTGGTGCATTCCAGTGGTCATGGCCTCTCTTTGTCTAGCTTAGCATTTCCCCCTTCCTCCTGCCTTGGGATGCAGGGATTTGCCTGCACTGCTTCTACCCCACACATGCTTCTGTCCATGAATCCTTAATAAATTACCTTTAGTGCAACCCTGGATCTGTCTGCCTCTTTGTTCTCATGGCATCTTCCACCTTTGGTAGCCTGTTGTCATACACCGGGACTAGGTTTTCCTGAAGTACACATACATGCATGCGTATGTATATGGGTATATCCTATATGTATGTGTCTATGTGCTTGCATATATTGTGTATCAGTAGTTCTTGTCCAAGGTGATTTTGCCCCCACACCCTTGGGACTCTTGCAATTTCTGGACACTTTCTTCTTTGTCATAATTGGTGGCAGATGTGCCACTGACATCTATTGGGTAGAGCTCAGGAATTTTTTACAAATCCTTAAAATGTTAGACTCTGCCTATAACAAAAGGTGATCTGACCCAAAATGTTAATGGTGCTGTGACTTAGAAACCCTTTTCTAGTGAAGCAGAACTGTTGATGCCTCTTCCCTAGAATGCTTGTTTCTACCATGTGTACCTCCTGATAACCTGCTGACCCCCTAAGTCCCCTCTCAAAGTCCTGCTCCATTTACATCTTTTTTTAAAAAAATTTTTATTGTTGGTTGTTCAAAACATTACATAGTTCTTGATATATCATATTTCACACTTTGATTCAAGTGGGTTATGAACTCCCATTTTTACCCCGTATACAGATTGCAGAATCACATCAGTTACACATCCATTGATTTACATATTGCCATGCTAGTGTCTGTTGTATTCTGCTGCCTTTCCTATCCTCTACTATCCCCCCTCCCCTCCCCTCCCCTCCCCTCTTCTCTCTCTACCCCCTCTACTGTAATTCATTTCTCCCCCTTATATTATTTTTCCCTTCCCCTCACTTCCTCTTGTATGTAATTTTGTATAACCCTGAGGGTCTCCTTCCATTTCCATGCAATTTCCCTTCTCTCTCCCTTTCCCTCCCACCTCTCATCCCTGTTTAATGTTAATCTTCTTCTCATGCTCTTCGTCCCTACTCTGTTCTTAGTTACTCTCCTTATATCAAAGAAGACATTTGGCATTTGTTTTTTAGGGATTGGCTAGCCTCACTTAGCATAATCTGCTCTAATGCCATCCATTTCCCTGCAAATTCTATGATTTTGTCATTTTTTAATGCAGAGTAATACTCCATTGTGTATAAATGCCACATTTTTTTTATCCATTCGTCTATTGAAGGGCATCTAGGTTGGTTCCACAGTCTTGCTATTGTGAATTGTGCTGCTATGAACATCGATGTAGCAGTGTCCCTGTAGCATGCTCTTTTTAGGTCTTTAGGGAATAGACCGAGAAGGGGAATAGCTGGGTCAAATGGTGGCTCCATTCCCAGCTTTCCAAGAAATCTCCATACTGCTTTCCAAATTGGCTGCACCAATTTGCAGTCCCACCAGCAATGTACAAGTGTACCCTTTTCCCCACATCCTCGCCAGCACTTGTTGTTGTTTGACTTCATAATGGCTGCCAATCTTACTGGAGTGAGATGGTATCTTAGGGTGGTTTTGATTTGCATTTCTCTGACTGCTAGAGATGGTGAGCATTTTTTCATGTACTTGTTGATTGATTGTATATCCTCCTCTGAGAAGTGTCTGTTCAGGTCCTTGGCCCATTTGTTGATTGGGTTAAGTAGCAGCCACAGGTGTGGAGGGGACAGCTTCCGGGTCTCGGCAGCAGAAATACTTTACAGACTGGTCAAACCACAGAGGAAGCCAGTGGCCACCATCTTGGAGAGCTGACGTGACCATCCCTGTTTTCGACTGACCGCAGCTCAGTCCATTTACATCTTGACCTCATCGAGAGCTATCCTAATTCACATTCTTGACCCTTGGTTGCTTTATCTGGCACCCCATTTCACACTTATAACATACTTTGAGTTACCACCATTGGTAACTCAAAGAAGTTGTTTCTGTCTGAAATTTGCAAAGAGACTGACAATAAGCTCTTTGAGGACAGACCCACTTCTTATTCATCTTTGTATCTTTTTTGGATCCTGGTAATTTAACTAAAATATGAAGCATACCATGAAAAGTGCTATAATAACCCTTGTTTCTTGGCTCATTCTTATCAGGAGAGTTCTCCCAGGAGATAGTATTGAGGATGGCTGTTATTAGTGAATTTTTTCTCTGACATAAAGTATCAACCTTTCAATTACAATGTGTAAGTGTTTAATTTTTTTTTTTGTAAAAGGTTAAGGACCACACCTAAATTACAGAGCATAGCAATGTGCCCTAGAGATTGCTTGAGCCTGCATCTGTTGGTAATAAATAGCATTGACAACTGGGAATTGTTGAGGCCCATGGCATCAACTACATTATGATCATTGTGAAATATTCCCTGTGTATCTCAAAGGGTCACTCTCTCATGGATTAAGAAAAGCTAACACCTAGGACAGTTGGCAACCTGCATTTATGTAATTGTTGCCTCTCTATAAGTTCTTAAAGGTCCCAGAATTATTCTCATCACACTGCTTGTGAGTTTTCTTCTTTCAAAAAACTCCAAATTCTTTCATGAAAATCCTAGCAGAGAATAAGGGGAGAGAGTGACAAGTCAACTCCCTGGTTTGAAAGCTCCCAACCATGCCTTATCTCTTCTCAATTACTGTCACACAATGACACTTTACCCCCAAGCTAGACACTTGTGTGACCCTTTGATTCCCATGTCTGCAGATTCCCAGGTGTCTCAACCACCACCCATCCTCATCCCATCATGAAAGATCCATTTTCTCTGTTGGCATATGATAACATCCTATTCAACCCCACATTTTTGTCATAGTTTATTTTAGAATTTTAATCTGATCAGGTTTCTCTCTCTCTTTTAAAAAAAATTGTTCTAATTGATTATAAATGATAGTAGAATGCATTTTAACACATCATACATAAATTGAGTATAACTTCTCATTCTTCTGGTTGTACATGATGTAGGCTCACACTGGTTGTGTACTCATATATGCCAATAGGTTTTTAGTGTCTGATTCATTCTGCTATCCTTCCTTTCCCCATAACCCTCCCCTTCCTTTCACTGCCATCTGCCTAATCTGAAGTATCTCTATTCTTCCCCAGCCCCCTTCCTGCATTGTGAATTACCATCCATATATTAGACAAAACATTCAGCCTTTGGTTTGGGGGGGTTGGATTATTTATTTAGCATATTCTCCTGTTCCATCCATTACCCACAGATGCAATGATTTCATTCTTCTTTACGGCTAATATTCAATTGTGTATATATACCACACTTTCTTTATCCATTAATCTGTTGAAGGGCACCTAGGTTCATTCCATAATTTAGCTATTAAGAATTGAGCTGCTGTAAACATTGATGTGACTGCATCACTGTAATATGCTGATTTTAAGCCTTTTAGGTATAAACTGAGGAGTACAATTGCTGGGTCAAATAATGGTTGCATTCTAAGTTTTTTGAGGAATATCTATTTGGCTTTCCATAATGGATGTACCAATTTGCAGTCCCATAAACAATGTGTACCTTTTCCCCCACATCCTTGCCAACATTTATTGTTGCTTGTGTCCTTCATAATTGCCATTCTGACTGGAATGAGATGAAATAGTTTTGATTTTCATTTCTCTAATTGCTAGAAATGTTGAACATTTTTGCATATATTTGCTGATCAACTATATTTCTTCTGTGAAATGTCTGTTCAGTTCCTTAGACGATTTATTGATGGGGTTATTTGTTTTTTTGGTGTTAAATGTTTTTTGAGTTCTTTATATAGCATGAAGGTTAATGTGGGCTGGGCATGTGGCTCAGTGCTTAAGTGTACTTGAGATCAAAAACCCTGGTAAAAGCACAAAACAAAATGAAACAAAGAAACAAACTAACAAAGCCACATAGAAACCTAGATTCTGTTTTTATATCCCGAGGATTAAATTATCAGTTTTGAAAACACTGCAAATAATTCCTCTTAGTTATAGCCAGCATAATTACACATACATTTCCTTTTAGAACATTTGTCCTTCACAGACCTGCAACCTGCTTAGACTATCTGCAACTTATTTAAACTTTTAGCTTTTGAGCTTTTGGCCTATTTTTTTTTCCTATTTTGAAATAATCCAGTCATTTTACTTTAGGACAAACATCATAATTTATATACAAAATCTTTCCTAATTCATAAGCACTTTCTAAAAGATATATCCTCATCCTTTTAACTTTCTTTGTATTTTTCCCCTCAACATTTTGTTTGAAATAAGAGAAAAACTTGTTCTGTCTTTTTTCTCTCTTAAATTTAAATTTACAGGTTGAAACAAACCATATAAATATTTAAAATTTAGAGAAATTCCTATTTTTAATAAGATACAATACCACATTTTTTCATATTGTCATCAAAATGCACGTTAAGAGTGTAGGTCTTTCTCTCTTTCTCTTTCTTTCTGTATAGAATTGCAGATGTTAATTCAAACATTAACTCTTAAAAGCCCCTTTTTATTGAACCCAGGGACACTCAACCACTAGCCACTAATCCCAGCCCTTTTTATATTTTATTTAGAGAGAAGGTCTCAGGAAGTTGCTTAGGTCCTTGCTAAATTGCTGAGGCTGGATTTGAACTTGCAATCCTTCTGCCTCAGCTTCCCTAGCCACTTGTATTACAGGCAGGTGTCACTGTACTTGGTAAAGCCTTATTTTTTAAGTAAATATCCAGGAAAGAGCAAAAGTAAGTTGTTTTCCTATATATCAATCATTTATAAACATATATTTAATAGATATTATTATCAGGAAGCTAAGACTACTTGAATTTACATTTAGCAATTGATTTGTCATTGTTGATATATATATAAATGATTCAGATGTTTTGTCTCCATTTATAAACTTTTACCTTCTCATATTTACCTAATTTGCCTATTTTTTTAATTACTCATGAAAACCAAGATATCAGACCAGCATAGTTAAGAAATTATTTCTTTGTTATACCTAAAAGTTGATATTGTATTTGTTGGCATTGCCCCGGCTCCAAAGACTAACTTCCCCATCCCCCAAGAAGAGCCTCCCAATAGTGAGCCCTGCTGGCTCACATGATCCTTACCCACCAATCAGACTAACCCTGCTGGCTCACATGATCCTTACCCACCAATCAGACTAGCCCTGCTGACTCACATGATCCTTACCCACCAATCAGAAAGCACCCCATGCCAACTGACAAACCTTTCAACCATTAAACTGTCTTAACTGTCAAACCACCCCCGGCTCTATAAATATGCAGAGCTGTTCCTCAATAAACAGGCATTTTCTCTGATGACAAGCCTTGTTCATTCTTTCATTGGTGCCAAAACCCGGCAGGGGGAATGCGTCACTGCTCGAGGGCCCCCTCTCTCAAGGCTTGCCATCCTCCTCCACTTTTTTAAGCACTGCTACTACTCACACAACACTGGCTCTTCAATAGGTGAGTTCCTCTATGGGATATCCAACTTCAGTCGGGCTACACAAGGGCTTTGACTGTGATCATCCAGCAAACCTCTGACACCCAACCTGGAGGAGAGAACGCACCCCACCACGACCTTCATGGTCACGGTGGACTCTCTGGAGCCTGGTTCATGAGCAGGAAGTACTGAAGGGTGGAAGAACAGGTACTGCTTCCTCTCTCTCTCTCTCTCTCTCTCTCTCTCTCTTAACCACCCTTGTCCCTCTCCTGACCTATGGGGGCCTCTTCTTCCCTCCCTGCAGACTGCCCCTTATTAAATTCTGCACACAAGATTGGCCTTACTATCAATTAGATAATCAAAGACAATGGCCCCTAGGAGGATCCCTAGATTCTGCAATTCTCAGAGATCTGTTTAACTTCTGTGAGCACTCGAAATAGTGGAAGGAGATCACCTATGTTGAGGCTTTTTCTCTTCTTCATTCTCACCCCGACCTATCTGGCAGATGAACCCCCTTCCTACCGACCTCCCCCGTCGACTCTGTCCAGCTTCTCAGGTGCTCCTCCTAACTTGGCTGACACCTTTAGTCCCCTCAAACTAGGTCCCGCTCCCTAGTCCCACAAACCATGGCCCCCTTAAGAGAGGTTGCTGGACCTGAGGGCATTATCTGGGTACATGTCCCGTTCTCTATGAATGACATCACGCAACTCAAGTGAAGGTTGGGCTCATTCACCACAGAAGAGAGTTTCAGTGGGTCCTCCAGGCTTATAGCCTCACTTATATGTTATTGGCTAATACTTTCCTTCTTGAGGAACGTACCAGAGTCTGGGAACTTGCCAGAGCCCATGCGGATGAAACTCACTGAGTTAATCCCAATCCCCCTCTGGGGCCACTTGCTGCCCCAGATCAAACTCCCGACTGGGATTATAATATACAAGCTGGCATACAGAGTAGGGACTGATTCTCTGCATGTATTATTGCTGGGCTCAAAAAAGCATTACATAAGGCCATCAATTTCCAAAAATTACAAGAGACCCCATCGGAATTTCTGGATTGGCTTATGAAAGCCCTTCAGCAGTAACCTAGATCGTGAAACCCCAGATGGCCGTCATGTCCTTATGACATTTTTCCTCTCGTAGAGCTACCCCGACATCCGGGCCAAACTAAAAAAGCTCAAACAAGTTCCTGCCACCCCCAGACTGAGAAATTTCAGATGCTCACCCAGGTCCTGCAGGATGCTTCCTCAGGTCGCCGCCCATCACTAACCCCCTCCCCCCCGGGTGCCTGCTTCAAGTGTGGCAAGGAGGGACATTGGGCCAGGGCAAGCCCTGCACCATGCACTCCATGTACCCCATGCCCTAAATGTCAACAACAAGGTCATTAGGGCTCTGACTGTCCTAGATCCTGTAGGAGGTCTATGGCCAGGGAACCCTCCGACCTTCTGGGCATGGCAATCAATTGATGGCCTTGGGTCCTTGTCCCTGGCTGTAACCATCAATAGACAGGAACCCAGGGTGTGGATTCAGGTGGATAGGTGCAAGGTTGACTTTCTCCTTGAAACCGGGGCTACCTTCTCAGTCCTGACAGAATTCTGGGGCAAACAGAGCCATCCACCTCTCCTATTGTCGGGGTAGGAGGAAAGACCATCTAACCAAAAAAGACTCCCCTATTACTCTGTTCCATAGACAACTTCCCATTCTCTCAGACGTTCCTACTTATGCCCCAATGTACAGTTTCTTTGCTCAACCGAGATATTCTCTCTAAATTCAATACAACAATCAACATCCGGGCTCCTGGCATCAGTCAGGCCCCAGAATTTGCCTGTTCATCTTTTCTGGCCCTTTTGGCAGAAGACTGGCCATTCTGCTCCACTTGTGAGGCTGACATGAAGCACCATACTAAAAAGGACCCTTTCCCTATGAACCTGGTTGACCCGATTGTATGGGATACCCACACCCCCTCCACCATTTCCTGCCCACCAGTTAACATTTATCTCAAAGATCCTAACACCTTCCCCAATCAGGCTCAATACTGCTTGTCCAGAAAAGCTCTTCTGGGCCTACAACCTATTATTCAGGACCTTCTTAGCAAGGGGTACCTCCATCCTTCTCATTCCCCTTACAATATTCCCATACTCGCAGTAGAAAAGCCCAACAGGTCCTATTGCTTAGTTCAGGGCCTACGACTCATCAATACTTCCATTAGGCCCATACATCCTTTGGTTCCCAACCTGCTGTCTCAGATCCCCCACACTGCCACCCACTTCTCAGTCATAGATTTAAAGGATGCTTTCTTCTCCATTCTCCTTGCCCCTGAATCACAAGATCTTTTTGCCTTTACCTGGACAGATTCCACCACCAGACATTCTCAACAACTAATCTGGACTGTCCTTCCTCAGGGATTTCAAAATAGTTCACACCTTTTTGGATAAACCTTGGCCTCTGACCTCCAATCTTTTCACCCCCAGTGCCCCGAATACCCCTCTTGCAATATGTTGATTATTGTCCAGCAAATCTCTTTGCCTACCTGCAGGGAGGAAAGCATCCCACCACAGCTTTAAGGCTACCGTGGCTCTAAGGGACTCCTTCCTTGGGCAGATTCGAAAGTCCCAGTCCTCTCACCTTCAAGACTCGGCCGCTAGAGAGACACTTACCCTCCCCTTCCTCTCTCTTGCCCTGCCTCTCCCCTCTTTCTGGTCCTGGGAGTATCTGGCCTCTCCAGGAGGGGTCCCAAAAAGCCTTGGCCAAGGTCTTCCATGGCTCTGGCTCCGTCCAGGATGAGATGTTCGACTGCCAGGATTCAGTGACGACCAATCTCTGCAGTTCGAACCTGCCACTTAGGCACTCCTGATTTTTTGGCTCTAGCAGGGATGCACCTTTTGCCAATAAATCAGTTTCCTCCTTCTCTGTATCCTCTTCCCTCCTCCTTACATGGGTAATGTGTCCTCTCTGCCGGTCGACTCTACCCTACAATCCCTCTTATATCAAATATAACACCCATACCTGGCCCACTTATCCCTTAGACAACCAAAGCAGATGGACCCTTTTTGGGTCCCTGGATCTCTCCATTCTAAGGGATCTCTACAATTAAAAAAATGGGTAGAGATCACTTATGTCCAGGCTTTCTTCTTGCTCCAATCCAATCCTGCTCTCTGCACCTCTTGCAAATCTCTACAAATTCGTCTAGCCCATCCAAAGGATGCTCAACAGATGATACAGTTCTCCTACTTTCTTGGCCTTAAAGGGATATCGGGCCTCTACACAAAAGGCACAAATAGCATGTAAAGAGGTCACATATCTTTCAAGGGAAAAAGGCCATTACAGTAGACAGAAAACAGCTTATTGTGTCTATACCTACACCAAAAACCAAAGATGACATACTCTCCTTTTTGAGTTTGGCTGAGTACTTCAGGGCCTGGATTCCTATCCCTCCATTCTAAGGGAATTTATCCCTCCTCATCAGGCTGCTATATAATCTGGCCGAGGGCCTCCAAGATGAACCCCTACTCTCAGTGGTAGAGAAGCCCTTTAAAAAGACCCTCCTCCAGGCACCTACCCTGTATCTCCCCGACCTCTCCCAACCCTTCACCCTCTATGTACATGAGAAACAGGGACAAAGTCTGGGCATTCTGGGTCACAATATGGCCTCACATTTGCATCAGTGGCCTACCTATCCAAACAGCTCGACCCCACCATCAGGGGCTGGCCCCCATGCCTCAGAGCCCTAGCAGTGGCCCATGACCTCCAGAAAGAAGCATACAAGCTTACCTTTGGCTCCCCACTAACCATCTCATCTCCTCACCATCTAAAGCATTTCCTCACTTACAAGGGGCTACAGTCACTTCCTCTTTCCAGGGTTCTACCCCTCCTTGTCTCATTCCTTGAAAATCCCTCCATCTCTTTTAAGTCCTGCTCTCCATTAAACCTCCCTCCTCCCATCTTCTCCCTCACAAGATCCTTTCCACAAATGCCTGGAAATATTAGAGATGATTTTACCCTGCCCTACCACCATTTCTGAGGGACCTCTGCCCTCTTTGGACCTCGTCTGGTCCTCAGATGGTAGCTCCTTTATATACAAAGGGGTTAAAGTGGCAGGGTATGCTGTTGTTTCCCTCTCATCCATCATAGAGGCAAAACCTCTCCCACCCAATACCACCACAAGCTGAACTCATAGCTGTCACAAGGGCGTGCGAGCTAGTGGAGGGAAAAACCCTCTCCCTATATACAGATTCCAAATATGTCTTTCATATCCTGATCTCCCACATAAGCACTTAGAAAGAAAGGGGGCTATTGACCACCAGAGGGATGGCAGTCATTAATTCCACACTTATTTCTGGCCTATTACGAGCCTCCAGGCTGCCTTTGCAACTGGGAATAATCCATTGCAAGATCCATCAAACTGACTCCTCCCTTACTACTATGGGGAATTCCAAGGCTGATCAAGTGGCTCGATCAGCCGCCCTACAGAGCTTTACCCACCAATCAGACTAGACCTGCTGGCTCACATGATCCTAACCCACCAATCAGACTAACCCTGCTGGCTCACATGATCCTTACCCATCAATCAGACCAGCCCACTGGCTCACATGATTCTTACCCACCAATCAGAAAGCACTGCATGCCAACTGACAAACCATTCAACCATTAAACTGTCGTAACTGTCAAACAACCCCTGGATCTCTAAATATACAGAGCTGTTCCTCAATAAACGGGCATTTTCTCTGATGACAAGCCTTGTTCGTTTTCTCAGTATTTAAAACAGAAAGCAATGGACATTGCATCTTAAACACCTAACAGAGATAAACATAATCCTAAATGGCCAGCAATCTGGGAAAAATATTAATAATTTTAGACATTTTATTAACTTATTTATTTATTTGGAGGGGCGGTACCAGGGAGTGAACTCAATGGCACTTGGCCGCTGAGCCACATCTCTAGCCCTACTGTTGTATTTGAAACAGGATTTCACTGAGTTACTTAGTGTCTTCCCTTTGCTATGGCTGACTTTGAACTCAAATCCTCCTGCCTCATTTTTTGGAGCCACTGGGATTACAGGTGTGAGCCACTGCTTCTGGCTAATTTTACACATTCTGAATTTAATGATATCAACAAATTTAAATTAGACATTTATGAGATGTCTACTTCTAATAAATTCTACTTATGAGAGAATAATATGGTAATATATACTTACTGACTTATAAAATGAGAATTGAGAAAAATTACATTCACGAGAAACTGAATCAAGCCAGGGTCATCTATTCATATGACTGTTGTCATTTGGATATGGGATGTTCCCAAAATTCTCATGTGTCTGTTGACTCCATTTGACCAATTTGCACCAGTTTTATTCATAATGATAGATTTAACAGCACTACAAAACTTATTTTCTTGATGAAGTTTAAGATGCCTTGAATTGGGTAGGAGATTCTGTACTTAGAAAGTAAGAACTCTAAGTACCTTTCTACATTTTCTTTTCCTTTTAAAAATTATTTTCCAAAATGCCTCTTCAGTTTTATTCAAGGGAACATTTACTGTTGTACAATCATGCTCTGGTGGTCTACTTGTTTACAGGATATTCAAAAATAAAGGGACTTTGAAAGGTTTTCATTGAGTATAACCTGCCATAATATGATGCAAACTATGCTTCTCTATGATAAATATAATACACTTTTATTCCATGCAGCCTATACAATAATGCAATTTAGTCTAACACACTTGACCCTAATTTTTAACACTTCCATTGTTTAAAAATACGCATGGGAATAAAACCCTATATACTTACAATGCACCTAGAGTGCTTTAATAACAACTATTTTTTTGTTTTAGATTTTTTACATATTTGTTATTCTCATTTAGTACCCTCTTTAACCAGAATCTCATAACTCCTTCATTTTTGTAATAACATTTAATTTCCTTCTTTTACATATAGTGGCCCTGCTAAAATAGAATATAACATCTTTCATATGATAGGAACCAACAAAGAAATTTTTCTTTAACTCCCTCTTTACATTTTATGGTAAGTAGCCAGTGGAAAATGCATTTATAGATCATTTCTAGGAAAATTGTAAAGCTAGTGACTGACTTGTTTCTGCCTATATGCAGTCTCTTTGTTTTATTAGCAATGGGCAAAGTTACTATTCTGTATTTAGTTGCATCCATACTACATATGATCAAATTATTTATTACTGCACTATATCATGTAGAATATAATCACAAATCTTAAAGACTTTAAGGCCTAGTCAAAAGACTAATAATAAAAATAATTAATAAATAAGCAATGAAACTATCATGGGCAGTTATTGTGAAAGTTCAAAGATTTACATCTGGTTATGAAAAATGGGAAAATGTCTTGAAGAAGATGACATTTGAACAGAACTTTAAGGGCTAATGGCATTTAACTGTTTGGGTTGGAGGTAGAGAAATGCACAGGCAAGGTATCCTAGCTGCAAGGGGGCTACATGGTAGTTCAAAGATATTCAACTGTCAAATCCGATTGTCATAAACAAATCCAGTTGGGAACACACATTAAAGAGCATGTGTCAAAGGACCGTGACTCTATCTCCTTGTGTTCCTAGTATCTATTGCAATGAAGAACATATATGGTGAATGGTGAATGGCAATGATAGACAAAATTAAAATGTGCATTAAAGGTTTTTTTTCTTTTAGTTATAGATGAACATAATATCTTTATTTTATTTACTTTATTTTTTATGTGGTGTTGAGGGTCTAACCCAGTGCCTCACATGTGCTAGTCAAGTGCTCTACCACTGAAACACACCTCCAGACTAAAATTGTTTTCTCTTTAAACTAGAATGGTAGTAACAGTATACACCAACATTTATTATTATTGAGGCATTTAGGCTAAGGCAGGTGTGTGACAAGTTTGAAGTTCCAGGAAAGCAGGAATTGCATGTGGAATGAGTGGGAAATGTGTTTGGGGCCATCTAAGGGAAAGTTTGCAAGCTATCATATGGCCTCTATACTGCACACACCCTAAGTACAACAGGGAATAGGACATCCTAAGTACAACAGGGAATTATTGGCCATGACCTAGTTCTATGGTACAAATGAGTGGGCAGTATGGGGACAGCTCAGTGTGGTGCATCATGAGATCACAGTGGCAAGTGGTTCAGAAGACTTAGGACCCTGCCCTCATTTTTCTACTTGGTGTTCACCTAAAGGCTCATCCTTGTGAACTGTAGAGGGAATTGGGGGGACATGGAAAGATGGAAATTCTCCATGGTGGGGAAGTACAACCCTTAGGGACATGAGAACCTGCCACAGAACAGAAGAGTGTTGGTTCTGTTATGCCTGATGAAGAAAAGGAAGGGATGGTTAGCACAGAATGTTGGTGAACATGATGTGCAGTCAAACACTTCGTCTATGTCGATGGCTGCTGCAGCCTCAGTGCCTTCTTCATTCACCTCCACCACACTTTTGTGCAGAACTTTGGATAGACATAGGTCTGTCTCAGTTGACATTGCAGAGAAATCAGCCTGGCCCTGTTGGAAGGCATCAACCATTCCCAAATGCTGAAGCACAGACTCCATGTCATAATCCCCCTGCAGTTTAAATCTCAGAAGGAGAACTTCTAATTCAATATTCTGCAAAGAGGCTGCCTTGGTCCAGGCTATGAATTTCTCAAAAGTAAGGTTATTTTCCACCTGAAAGTCCAGAATCACAGGTTCATATTCAGACTACGGCATGTATCTATGGAAACACAGACATTTCCTTGAACACTCCATGTTGACTGTCCACACAGTATGGGCAACTCCTTCAGCTGCCCAGAAGCTTGTGAGGGTTCTGACTTGTCAACCACCCCGTGTGCTATCCCATATGTGATTTCCCTGCAGGAAGACTGTGGCTGCCCCTCCTTATCCATCCACTAGCAAACCATGTTTATTGTGAAAGTCATCTAGACAGGTCAATGATGCTTTTCTAATTGTATTTATTGGTTTGAAGGAGGCTTTAAGTTTTAACACAATGAACCATTGCTGGCAAGCTAAAGAGACTGGGAAAAGGAAGGTCTCTCAGTGTGAGTCATTCCAGGAGGCCTAAGGTGGAATGAGGCACTGTTTGTGGAAACTCATCATCACAGGTAGGGACCTAGAGAGAGGGAAAGCCCATGGGAGCTGCTCTGCTCACAGAGACCCTTTAGGTCATCACAGTGCACTGCCACCCTTGAGAGGACAGTTGACTCTCTTGCAATAAGGATCATACCACAAGGAAACAAGGAGGACAGGAATGGGCCATTTGGGCTTTGAGTTGGAGATACTGTGAAAGAAAGGGCATGGGGTATACCTGATTCTTCCCACCAAAATTCTGAATTCAAAGGTATGCAGCCCCTCCTGACTCACCACACTGAGGTCCATGTGCTCATCTGGAAGCAGGATGATCATGCTCAGCATCTTGACAGCATAGAGCAGCTCCACCACCTTTGTCTGGGCCTCACTGTTGTAGATGAAGTTAAAATTGGCTTCTGGCCACATCATCTGAACTGTCCTTTCCTCCTCCTGAGAAGAATGACCACATGAGCACAGCATTTATAACAGTATGAAAAGGAGAAAGAAAACTCTCAACTTTTCTGTGGTCCAGCACTGTTAGAAATTAATAAATAGTTATCTGAAACATGCCTTATAAAGAAGAGGGGAGTTTAATACATACAAGCTTCCTTATTGTATTACATTGTATTTCAAGGGATTAGAGAATTTAGTAAATATTATAATATCTGTTTTAATTAAAATTATAGCTCACAGTTGACTAGGGCCTTTGCTACTCATGTTTAATGATACAACGCGGTGAATGCTGAATCAATAATTAGTTATGATTAACAATAATTCAAATGTGAGTTTTTTTTTAAATATATTTTTAATTGTAGTTGGACACAATATCTTTATTTTATTTATTTATTTATATGTAGTCCTGTGGATTGAACCTAGAGACTTGCATGCACTAAGAGACCACTATATCATTGAGCCACACTGGTTTGATGTTTGAAGCAGTCCCTAAATTCTGATTCAGGAAGTGTGTTTTCACACTCCCTGTTTGCACCCTGCCTTGTGTCTGATATATATATATATATATATATATATATATATATATATATATATATGTAGCTTCATTTGCTTTCTATGTAAGCAACTTGTGTCTATAGGAAGATATTTGTGTCCAGAATGAGATTTAACCATTACATGTATGAGAGTTCATCAGAGGCAGTTAGAGTGCTAATAGGATGTAAAACATAATAGATAGCAAGTATTATTTATTTGCATCATTTTTTCAATGAGTTTATAATTCATTAAAAGAGATAATAAGTTTTAAATTATTATTAAACACTTATACCTTTGCAAAGTTAAATTTTCTACTCAATTTCTTCATCAGACAAGCATAATTTTTGAAAGTCTCTCCCTACCTGGTTTATTTGAAAGCCATTTCTTCCATGCATGAGTTGTCAAAAGGCTTGTCCCACATTCCTTGGAAGTAGATGGCATTGACAAGAATAAGCCTGACCTGCTCATCAATCGAGTTCGCTGGTAGTTACTCTGGAATTTTACCTTCCAAGACAAGCACAAACTCTCTCAGTTGGTTCTTCTGAATCCATGGTGAATAATCATGACACGATGTCTTGGAGATCCAAACATTCTGTTTTCAAATGTGCTGAGTTTGGATGATAGGTATAAAAGTCAAAAATCCCAGCTATGAGTGGTATTCATGATGACAGACACTGGAATAGCCACCAAGTTGATGATGGTGAAAGACTTCAAAGTCACTGGAGGAAAGCAGGTTGGGACAAAGCTGAAGCTTGACACAAGGTTAGAAAAAAAGACAAGCAGCAAAGGAGAGAGGGGCTGGGTAGGAGCTGACACTACCTGCTGTGGTTAAGAGCAGCTTCAGGTCTAAGGCCCTTTGGTCAGGGCCTAACATTGTACAGCTACAGTTCTAACATTGTACAGCTACCTGCAACATTCCTGAGGCAGCCAGAATTGAATAGCTCCAGATCAGAGACATAGGAGGAGTTTCTGGAAACTACAGAAGAGATTTTATGATTGCACCCTCCTGGCACCTGGAATCCCTGGAACAGATAATGATTAGGGTAGGTGAAGGTATGTCCTTCTTTCCCTGTATATCAAGTGGTATGTTTCCAAGGAACTAAGAGCATCCCTGCCAATTAGCTGTCCCTTGAGGGCATAAAAATAAAAGTTTCCAAGAGGAAATACTGGAAAGAAGTATCTGTATTTTTTTTACTATCTCATATGTTAGCTAAAATATGTTCCTGTTGGTGTGTAAATGCCTGGATAGTTCAAACATCAAACCATTATTGATCTTGAGGACCAAGGTTAGAACTTGTCACACTCTAAAACATAAATGAGTATGTTTAAACCTCACAAGCAGCATGTTTTCAATCTGTGGAATGGATCAGCCCTGAGAGAGGCTCTGTAGTTGACTAATCAAATCTAGGCTTCTCAAGTCTGATGAAGGGCACTTAAGTGAGAGATAGGAAAGAAAAAGTAGGAGAAGTCATATTAACATGTAAAAGTGGGAGAAATGAAGTACAAACTGACCCCAGGAAGAAGAGGGCCAAGGGCATGACTTGGGAAGATTTGGCCATTGATCTGTTCCCATAGAAGACAGTCACCTGCTGTGTGAACAATACAGGCCAGTGACATGTAAAGTATTACATGGGAAATCTGACCTATGAGTTTCTGTTGACACTTGCATCAGCCATTCTAGCCCTGGGAAAAACAGACAGTATTAATTGTCTGGTTTTGAAAACCTGAGCATTGATCAGATCTTCTGTGAGACACTAAGGTTCACAGGCACCAAGAAGCTCAGCCAGGCAACCTTGCTCTGATGGTTCTGCAACACAAGTGACATTAGCAGTGAGGAGGAGAGGTAGAGGAGAGAAGCAAAGAGAACAGAGGTGGGGTGGGAGGAGAGTGAAATAACTTATAATCCTGACCTTTTGTCTCTTTTGAGACCCAAGTATTTATATGCTCCCTGGACTTCTCTGTGTCTTTGACAAAGGACAGCAGTTCTAGCTCCGAGTGGTAGATCTGAGGACAGGACTCCTTAAATGTCTTTGGAGAGAAATAATTCAGGTGGCCAGGTTGCTCAATAAAATGACAGTGAGCTTCAAAGCATTCTGAATGCTAGCTTTAGGCTATTCTTAAAATTAAAAACATGATAAAATCTTAAGCTACTTGATGGTGAAACATTTTAGTTTGTTAGGATGTATTTTTTAAGCCTTGAAAAACCAGAGATAATAAATGAAATTTGAGACATTGCCTAAATTGAAATAATATAAGTTATGATTGTAGAATTGGGGTCTTTACCAAAAATAGTTTACTGTGAGTTTCTCAAGTTCTCTAGAATATTGTTCTTTTTTTTTTTTGCTTGATTTCTCAGTACTGGGGATTGAGCTCAGGGCCTTGAGCATGCTAGGCAAATACTGTACCACTGAGCTATGTCCCAAGGCAGTTTTCCATTTTTTTTTTTTTGGGACAAGGGTGTCACTAGGTTGCCCAAGATGGCCTCTAACTCCCCATCCTCTTGCCACAGCTCCCAAATGTGTTATCCTGTCTGGTCTCTAGGGTCTCTCTTCTGGGTTGTACATTTCCAGGTATTTTAAATACCACTTTTATTGTTCTGTTGACTCAACTTGATGAGAGGAAATCATAGGTCTTCTCTCCAAAGAGCCTGTTGGCTGTTGTAAGCAAATACTTTGAACCAGGGTTGTTCACTTGATTGAGAAGCATCTGGAAGCCCTAGGGATGTCTTCCTCTGTGTTTAAAGACATTGCTTATGAAGGAAAGCAACAAAATTCTCTCAAGTTGGATCTTGGTCTCCAAAAGAATTTGTAAGCATTTTTTTTTCTTCTCAAATACTGCATAAATTTATCCTTTGAGAGGAAGTTGATTCTAATTCAGAAGTGTCACTGGTGGGATAGGTGGAGAGAGGGGCCAGGAGCCTGCTGAGTAAAAGATACAGGTTTTGCACCTGCACAGAGCTCTCTGCATAGTTTAAAGATGAGTGATAGAAAAAAAGTACAATGGGCAAGAGAGATTCAGAAAAGGGACTATTCTTAAATCCTGCATCCCACACACACCATAAATTAGTCAGAAGTAGAGAAAAACTTGCCTCTATTTATGTGCAAAAAGATGCAGTTCAAAATACTAAAATAACTTGCCTCTATTTATTTACAAAGAAGATGCAGTTCAAAAAACTAAAAGTCCAAGAAAAATTTGGACAGGAATGCAATCACCATGATAATATTTGAAAGGAAATGAAAGTATAAAATGAGCAATATGATTGATAAGAATAAATAAGTTCTTAAACAGTATCCTAGAGAGAGATATAATATATGTATTATATGATATTTATATTTCAATAAAGGTCATATTACGTCACAAGAAGAGTTTCATTGACTCTGAAATACACAAATGACACAATTCATATTCAACGACGTTAGTGATGGAAATAAAAAATCAACAACACTATAAATAAAACCAACAACATGGAAATCAACCTACTAACTAATTATTAAAAACAATTTCTAAAGAAATAACTCTCTATGTAACAATAAAATAACTAACATGCTGTCTATTTTTTTCTTTAGGTTTGCTCAGTACTAGCTTTTGATATTGTATAAATAAACGACAGAGCAACACAACTTTGGGACTCAATCTTAAATGACAGTACTAAAAAAAGCTATAAAACTAACTTTTCTAGAATTTGTAAAATGACTTCCATTTCCCAACATAATTAAATTTAAACTACATATATTTTCTCAGTCTTCCAGTTGGTCAGCATACCTGCTTTCTTAAGTAGATATTGGCCAGAAAATAACAAGAAAAGGCTTATCACCTTGTAAAGATGTACAATCAAATTGCCAAACCTGTTGTATCAGCTGGACTGCCCTCTGCTGGATTATATAAGGCATTCAGCTAATAGGTCAATGTGACTTGGTCTGACAAGTTAATTCAACAGAAAAAAAAAAAGTAAATATCTTATATCTCACACAAATTTTAGTTTCCTGAATAATTTACAACCAAAAGGAAAAACCTTTTAGTAAATTAATTTTTACCATGAAAGAAATTGGCAGAATTACAATTCTGTAAGTCACCAATTTGAATCATTTTGGAAATTGGTAATGGAGGTTTTTGTAGTTTCAGTCTTTTCAACTTTGGAGGCAGATCTGGAACAACAGTAGTAACAGGCAGAAGCAACAGGCATAATGGAATGGCAATCTTTTGGTAATTTTTGTGTATTAACATACTCATATTTTTGTTAGTCTATTCATTCCATAGATGTTTTCTCATGCATAAACATGAGTCACAGTGGACACATGCGGAGTAGCTCATATCTGTTAAGTCTCTTGTCACAATAAGCATTAGAACTTTTTGCTATTTTGAGTAGCAAGTTGTTTTTCCTCTGTGGCTCATGCCCAGGCCTGAGATTTGCAGTACTGTAGGACCAGTTTACCATCACTGCCCAAACATCCCTCATCTGGGGGAGGAGCAAAGGACTGATTTCCATAAGTGAACAACTGTTCCAAGGCCACAAGTTTAAGGAACTTCTTGATGAGTCAATGCATCCTTACATGGTTCAGGTTCTCTCTACAACCCACATTTTGTTTTCATTATAGGGATGACCCATAGCCTTTAGTAGGATGTCCATTTTTATCTTGTTGTCACAGGAAGGCTCCTCTCCCTGAAAAGACTGCAGCAGAATATGGGGGCTCTGGAGTGGTTGTATCTGGAGTGACATCCATATGTCCTTCATGCCAGCAGCAGCAGTTGAAGAGAGTTTCCACACTGACCTTGATGATTCTAAATAACTTAAACAATAAAATGTTTCTTCTCTTTTAAAGAATGATTCTAAGTAAATATTTAATATTATATTTAAATATGTGACTTATAATTTAGAAAATAAAATGTTCTATTACCAACCCAAATAATTTCATCAAAAATAGTCAAACAGCATTAATTATTATAATGATACAAAGGAAATAATGATATAACTAAATTCCCAATGCACAATGTTAGAAAAGAGCAAGAAAAAATCCTAAGGAATTTAGGGAAAAACGCAAAATGCTCAATGAGTCCAAGACTTGATCCTTTCAAAGAAAGCACACATATCTACCCAACATAGACAGATAGCAGCAATTTTAAGACAAAAGAAACAAATACTTACAAGAAAAGTTATAAATGAAAAAGGGATTACACAGTAACCCCTGCAAACAACCCACACAACATCTCACTGGAGGAAACTCCTCACCTCTCTCCTTCCCTTCATTCTATACCTCCTCCCTGAAATGTTCCAGGCTCACCACTCCTTCCTTACAGACCAGTCCCTCCTTCTCAATGACAGGCAGGCTTACCTGAGCCATCTGGACCTTGGTATTGCCCTTTGCCCTGAGGAGGACCATGGCCAAGGCAGAGGAGATGCTCAGGGGAGGAAAAAAAACACATTTTGTGAAGGTCTGTCTTGACACAGCATCTTCAAAACCTGGATGGCAAAGGTGCCATTTGCTTTTGAAAGAGAATCCATGATGCAGGGTCTGGGGGCAAAGAAGACAGAGAAACACAATGAAATGGGGCTGAGGACACTGTGTGTGGTCTCTGCTCCACTTTCATTTTTCTTGTGAATTCAGAAAATTTCTGAGTACCAGCAAAAGCCATGGGAGTAGATTAGACATGTGAGGAAGGGGCTGGTGTCTGTAGAACATCAAACTGTCAAGGAAAAGAAGAGCAGAAAAGCATGCAGAGAAGAACAGAAATTGACAGGTCAAAGAAAGAAGAATGGATGACTAGTCAAAGCAAGAGCAAGGAGGTGCTACTTGTAGACAGAGAGAGAGAAGTGTAAACACCATGGGGCAGCTCTATGCAGTGAGACCCTCTCTCACCAGGGGCTGGCCTTAGATCCTGGAAAACCTCTCTGACAACATCCCATTTCTCAGAGATCCCCCAAACCCATGTCCAAGCCTGCCTTCAGCCCCCTCCCAAATTATTCTACCCCACTCCACTTCTCCAGCCCCTGTAATCCTGTGCCTAGTACAGACCACATACTTCCTCTGCAGAGCCTCCAATGTCCATGACCCTGAGATCCCCAGTACCATTAGCCCCTGCTCACTAAAATGAAAACCAAGTGGGATGGGGAGTCTAAGAACATGGTCTTCCCCCATCAGGACCCCAGATGGATAGACACACAGAATACTGAAAGGGAAGATGGAAGTGCTATCTTGATCCTTTAAGCTCTCCCTTAAATCTCTAGTGGCCCTGGGGATAAGCTCAAAAATGCCTTTCTAAATGACTTCCCATCTGCCTGGCCCCATACCCTGCTCCAGCCTCCCACCTCTCACAGCCTTCACCTCTACCCACCCTGACCCTGTTAATCACCTCTGAGCCTTGGTAAACAGTGATATCCAACTTAAAAGGCTCCCTACTCCATGCCTGTCACCAGGCTCCAATCACTCCCTCCTCCCTCCTAGGCTCAGCACCAGGAGACCTCTGATGTCCTAATCTAGTTCTCCCTCCTCCCCAACCCTGACTCATCTCTCCTTATTATAATTCCTTGTCTCATCCATTGTTGGATCCATAAGACTGGCTGCTCTTTGCAGGAAAGGTGCCTGGAATTCTGATTCTAAGCACCTGCAAGTATGCTCAGAAAACAGCAAGAGCTCCATCGATTAGGGGGAATTCTCAGATAAATAAAGGGTGCACTGGTTTTGAACTGGACTCTGGAGATTTTAAAAGCACAGAGAAGAGGTAAGGCAGAAGTCATGCTGTGACTCCCTGAGGAGAGAGGAGAGGTGAGAAAATAGGGCCAGTAGGTGGGAGTGGTGTTGGAGCATGAACACCCACTATGGTGAGGGCCAGGACCAGCCAGGGGCAGGAAACAGGTAAGCAGAGAAGCCAGGATGCTGTGCAGCACATTTGTCTTCTTGGAATCCTACTAACCTTCTCTGCGACCATGCCCAAGCAAGGTCCAGCAGCACAACTGACTCCTATGATCTCCCAAGAAGCTGTTTTTCTAAACACAGAAATGACACTGCCTTTTGGGATTCTCTTTTCTCATCTCAGCCTCTGGCATCCCTTCTCCCAGTGGTGGCCTGAGGTTTCTTACACTTGCCTGTCTTGGTCCACTGTCACTTCAGCCCCTGCACAGAGAAGTTCTCACCTGCCACCTCCCACACAGTTCTCTCCCTCAGGTTTCAGTGTTGCCAGCCTGGTGCTGACTTCTGAATCACAGGACCAGGATCTACAGCTGTGCCTCTCTCATGTCCACTCTGGGGCCTCTGCACTCCCAGAATCCTTTATTAGGCATGTTTAGCTGTCGGAATTCCTACCTTCCAATCAGCGAGTCACTGCCCCAGGGAAGAAATTCAGTATGAACTGGGTCATGATGGGATATGGTCGCCTCCCTGCCCAGGGATGGGTCACTAATCCCCCTGTTCTTGTTCCCCTAGCCTGGCCTATGTCACCCACTGGTTTGCACTGAAACACCAAGGGAGACACAGCATGTTTTCTAGAGGATTCTGAAAGTGAAAGTACTCTAAAACTGACCACCAAAGGCAGGCTGCAAGTCTCCTGGGAAAAACACAGTAGTGACTGGGGAAGGACACAAAACCTACAAATCTGGGCTTCCCTACTGACAGAAAGCAAAGACAGAATGACAGGCTCAGGTTTTAGGGGAAGAAAGTCCTGTAGGTTTGTGTTCTGAGCCTTCTGCCTGACACAAAGGAGAGATTCAGCTAGGTGGAATGTGTCCCTTTCCCTTATATGCTGTTGGTGGGAATGTAAATTAGCCCCATCACTGTAGAAAATGGTAAGGAGTTTCCTCAGGAACTAAAGGTAGTGCTACCTACCACATGATCCAGTTATACCACTCTTCTTTGTGTACTTGTGAAGGAATCAAAGTCAGCATTGTACAGAGACAACTGCATACCTATGTTTGTCCCAGCACTGTTCACAAAAGCCAAGTTATGGAATCAGTGTAGGTGCTCATTAGGAGATAAATTGATCAAAATAAAAAATTTGGTAAGTATATATTTAAAATAGAGTTTTATTTAGCCATAAAAAGGAAGGAAATGGGATTTGCAGGAAAATTGATGAAACTTGAAAACTTCATGTTAAGCAAAATAAATCTCAGAAAAACAAGTATCTCATGTTTTCTTTCATATGTGGAATCTAGGGAATAATACAAAGTGACATGAAAGTTGAAGATGGACTAATTGGGAAGGTAATGGAGGGAATTGTACAAGGGGGGACAAGAGGGTGTTACAGGTAGGGTGGATTCAGTTAGAGTACTTTATATGCATGCATGAAATTGCTACAATTACACAACTTTTTTGCATAATTACTGTGCACTCATAATTATTTAAAAACAAATTTTTAAAAATGTTGTTTCCAAAGGCTGTGTATATAACTTAGTTTTAATGTGCTTGCCTCATATGCACAAGACCCTGGCTTAATCCCCAGCATCACAAAAATAAAAATATCAACTTTGTTTTCCAGTTTCTCCACCACTCATTATTACCAGTGCAGCACCCTCATACAGAACACAGTGTCCTAAATCTGAGCAGTTGATCTCTTTTCCAACTTCTGGTGCTTAGGCTGTGGAACTGGTGTATAAGCAGTCCTACTCCTCATTGACCATATGACAGAAACAGAGACTGAATCAAAATGGCTCAGGACCTCAAGTGTGTCCATCAGCAGGTTCAGAGGCAGGGACCACCTGGAGCACATTGGTTTAGTAGTTCATGTCATCCAAGGTCCACACTCTTCCCCAACCCTCTTTGTACCAGCTTCAAGCACTTAGAAATACTACATGTTGACATGTTGTTCCAAGAAAGAGAACAGACCAAATGTCTCTTCCTCTGAAGCAGGGAGATTTTCCTAGAAGCTTGTCTATCAGCAGATACCTTTTTTTCAAATTAAGAAAAATTGAAAGTTAGTTTTCTCTCCTGAGTGCCTGAATTAGGGTGAGGCAAAACATTTATCAGGCACACTTTCTTAGGTGCTAACCCTCCATTTACATGACCCCGAGAATAAGGGCTTCTATAAATTTTCACTGAAGGTGCCATGGCATTTTTTAAAATAACAGCTTTATTCCTTGGCACATACCTGTAATCCCAGCAACTAGGGAGGCAGAGGCAGGAGGATCTAGAGTTCAAACCCAGCCTCAGCAAATTAGCAAGACACTATCTCAATAAAAAATATAAAAATGTCTAGGGATAAGTTTCAGTTTTTAGGTGTCCCTGGCTGTAATCCCTGTATACAAAAGTAAATGAATGGATAAACATGCAACTAAAGAGATAAATAATGCTTGTCAAAAGATAAATATGTATAGTATAATATTGATAAGAGAAGGAATCTGAGACATTCTAAATACAGTTACCAGCAGGATGGAGGAAAGAAATGATAAGAGTTTAACTGATAGTTTCAAGCTAAATCAAGAAAGAAAAAAAGAACTGCAGCATATTTCTTTCCCATATTTTTAAGACCAGCCATCTAGACAAAATTTTATTCTGCTTATAAACTCAACCAACCAAGAGGTTATAGAAATGTGTCTCTATTGACTCTCTTCCTATCCCAGGTCATATCCCTCTTCTCTCTATCCATTGTAGATTTAATGAAAGTAATCTGCACCTCCTGATCCCTGGATTTTTATGACAAAATATCTTTAGATCCAGTGGACATTTTTCTAGTGTCTTAGGGAATTTGCCCTATCACCAGGCTAGCAACATGCACAGCTTGACAAACCCATGTATTTCAGAGATCTCTTCATCTCAAAATTATGGTTTAACAGTATTCACCCCTTTAAATCCTACAATTCAGAATATTCACAGAGCTGTACAACTGTCACTACTGTCTGAGTCCAGAACATTTACATCACTTCAAAAACAAATGGGATACTCATTTATAATTATTCTCCAGTCCCTCCTTTCTCCCTGCCAACCTCTGGAAACCACTAATCCATTTTTGTTCTCTATATATTGGCCTATTGAGAGTATTTCATGTAAGAAATAATGTAATATGAGGTATTTTGTTACTGCCTTCTTTCACTAACCTGATATTTTCGAGGTTCATCCTTGTTGGTTCAAGGTATGGGCATTTATCTCTTTTTGTGTTGGAAAAATATCCATAATAATATTGAATGTATATACGTTTATTTTTAAGTTCATCAATTGGTAGGCCATCAGGTTGTTTTCATCATCTATCTGTTAAGAATAATGTTGTTATGAACATTTGTGTACAATTTTTTGTAGACCTATTTTCTTGAATTTACCTTGAATATAGACCTAACTCTGAAATTTCTTGTTCATATGATAACTCTGTATTTACTTCTGGTGGAACTACCAAACTAATTTGCAAAGCTACTGCACACATTTAAATGCCCACTAGCAATGAGAGTTTTAGTTTCTCCATGTCTATTATCTGATTGTTGCTATTCTCGTGGGTGTGATGAGATGTTTCATTAAAGCTTTCACAATTGTATTTCCCTGATTTGTCATGATGTCGAGCTTCTTCTCATGTGCTTATTGGTCTATTAAATATCTTTCTCAATGAAATGCCCATGCAAATGCTTTTGCCTAGTTTTAAGTTGGGTTAATATTTATTTTACTACTGAGTTTTTGAACACCAAATTTTTAACTACATGAGTTCTGGTTACTTCCTCATCTCTGGGTGAGTTCTAAATTTTCCCAAGGTTAAAATATTTATCCACTATGTAACATGTCAGGTGACTGTACCATCTCTGTGAGACAGAGACTGATGGACCCATCTTTTCCTGACTCATGCACTTGAGATGCCCTTCCTAGATTGGGTGTCTCTTTTTCTACCAACTTTACATGTTAAGGAAACTACTTCTTTCACATTTCCTATTTAAGATCCCTTAACTGGACTTGAAATAACTAGATTTGGTAGATTAACTGCAGACTCTTTCTCAAGATTGAGCAGTTCTACAGACTAAAAATACCCTTCTTCTGGGTTCAAACCTCATTTGTTTCTTTTTCAGAGAATGACATGTTCTAATTGTGTCCCCTGAGATTGATGATGGCCTGATGTTTGAACCATTTAGATATTCTGCACCAGTTGTACTGAGTACTATGTCTTAGTCCAACTTCTGTTGCTAATAATACAAAAACATACCGTGTTTGTTATGAAAAAAAGAGGGGGTGTACTTTGGGTCATATCTGATCAGGGGTCAAGTGTTCTTATGTGGTTATGATGTACTTGCTGGCAGAGTCCCAGTGCAATGGAAAATGTCACAGAAATAGCCCAATATATATGATGCATTGATTTTTGGCCAAGTTGCAATTGTAATTTAGGGGAGAAAGAATGGTCTTTTCTCACATGCAAGTACTAAATATGTATAATTACAAAATCTAATAATAATATTTTTATATGTAATAATAAAAATGCAATGAGAAAACAAAAAGATCTGATAATTGGAATTCAGTAAAATTATCAAAGAAGAAACTTGAAACGCAATGCCTACCTCATTTTGACGCACTTACACTCCTTCTCCCTTTGCGTGTGTATCCTGCTCTATTGTTTGCTTCCTTTGAATAAATCTTCCTGCTTTCCTAAATCATTTTCTACTTGTTTGTCTTTTTATGCATCCTGAAATTTCTTTCTGTGGTGTAAAAAGTCAAGAACCTGCCTGAGCTGAGTTGAGGTCCCCTTTTCCCTGATGGGGATATTCTTAGGGCTTATCCTGTGACAGTTGCATGATTTCTGAAAGTATGTGAGTGGGTGATGCAAAGAAGGTTGGACAAAGCAATTGCAAAGAAGGAATGTTTTGAGTGTAATAAATATACTCATTATCTTGATGGTGGTGAGGGTTTTATGGAGAATGCAATGTTGAATTTTGTGAAATTAGACATTTAAGTGTTTATCATGTCAATTATACCTTAATAAAATTTTAGGAACATGTTTTAAAAATTAGAGAAGAAAATGAATTAAAAACTTTGTTACAAGCTTTGTGGTTCTGTGGATTTATTTCTGCCAAATCTACTTGGCTGTCTTCTCTAAGTGCTTGAAATGTGTGTACCCTAAAATGAATGTGGTCTAAGTGGGAACATGGTCTAGCTTGGTACATTTTGAGTGAGAGCTGTGTTATGAATGGCTTATTTAACAGGTTGTAAACTGTGAGTCCAAAGTAAGAGCCAGGAGCAGATACTGCAGAACAGTTCAGGAAAAATGTCAGGCTGCTATTAATAGTGTAAATGGTAGTGTCCATGGGAGTGAAAATTGGTACAACATTTTGGAGACCTGCTTGGGAGAAGCTTCAAAATGTACCCAATTTTTATCTCCACAACACCATTTTCAAGAATATTGTTTTAAAAATGGAAAGGATATGAGAAAATATTTAGAATATTAATAATGGTCTAGCACCTAACACATTGTAATTAAGTTTTCTATAAGTAATTTATAGATGATGAAAAATTAGGAGGAACAGAGGAAAGTGGGAGGAGCCATGAGGAGAGCTAGGAGGTCCACTGCTCCCCTCTTGTCCTTCCTGCTCCCTGTGCCAGAGACTTCAAGCATGTGCCAGCAATGTGTTAAAACATTGTGTTGGTAGGAAGTTCCAGGTGTGCAGAGACATGACTCAATCAAAGGTATCCAGAAGGCATGTCAGAAACTGGCACTAATGTGACATCCAGATAAAAACCCTGAGAATAAAGAGGACCTAGAGAGAAAATTCCAACAAGTGGCTGAGACACATGGGGAATTTTTCAGATGCTAAAAATGAGACATGTATGTCAAATGTGGCAAAGAAGGACATGGTGGAAATCATTTTCATAGTTCATTTGAACTTGAATTTATAGTTTGAATCCAGATGCCAACTTCAGGCAATATTTTGGTGGAAGGGACCCATTTTTGTTATATTCATTTGAAGGCCATTTGAGAATTTAGGGGGGAACAAAAAGGCTGCCTTGGAAAACAGAGGCCACATTGTGGCTGGTTTTTTTCTCTGCTTTTAGGGGATTAACACCATTTGTACATGGGTTTTTATGGATATTATACAGCCTATATTTCACTTGGCTCTCTAGGTCAGGGGGACCTCATTCATTTGCTTCCATGTCACTTGGAGGCATGGGATGGGCAACTTCAAATTCATATCAACTCCTGCAAAACTAATAAATGACATGATAATCACCACAAAAAGATTTGTAAAGAATGATGAAGAAAAAGTAGAAGTTAGAGAAGACGGCCACAGTTCCTAAAGAGCATTGAGAAGGAGTAGCTGCTATGCTAGGACAACAGGTAGTTCACATGCACTAACAGAAATATGAAAATATCACCAGCACCATTTGAGGATTAACAGGAATTATTTTTGGAAGATGTTGTTACAGGACACTGGCTTGCTGAGAAGCTGAGGCAGTCTCAGAGTCCCCTCTTCAAACCCCAACTCTTACAATTGTGCCAGAAAGATTTCAGACATGTGTCTCAGAGTAACAGGTATGAGTTCATTAGAAGGAACAGAAAAAAGGAAAAGAAGACACTGTTTCTTGTGAAGGGGGTCCTCTCAAGGAATGAGGATGGCACTCTTCTCTTGCCCTACAGTTGTATTGAGGGTATCTCAGGGAAGTGAATAGAAAGTTCTACCCAGGTCCACCTCTTCAGTTTTCACTGAAAATAGAATAACATCAGATTTTAAAGTCCCCATGCTTACAATTCTAGGTCATTTGGTCCAGAAGTCATGGATAGGGGGAATGATCCTTATCTCCCTGAGTTCTGCAAACTGGCATTGCAAACTGAGTTCTGCAAACCTTTATTGGCATTTCTGGCCTGTATTTCTCCTACAGATAACAGATAGTATTCTGAGGAATGTAACATATTCTGACAACTTAGGCCAGGCAGAACTGGAGGCAAATTGCTTTTTTAAAAATAAAGCACTTGGAAGTTGGTACTGTGGACACACATAATAGAATTATTCCCTTAACCTCATGTTCCCACTGCTCACGTCTCTCTGTTCCCTATCAATTTCAAACAAACTTGAGTTTTAATGTAATTATACCTAATGTATTTACAAGCATCTCATCAGAGCCCCTGCTCCTCCAAGAATCCCTGAGAAGCTCCTGAGAATACCCACATTAATGTGCATAGCCTGGGAAGTGTGGTATGTAGGTGTGGTCAGAGCCACTCAGAAGCAACACAAATACTCCCAATGGCAAAGCCTTTGTTATAGTTAAAGCAACATCCCAGGGATTCATAAACTGACTTCTAGACCACTCATGTATAATCAATTCAAGCCTTTATCAAAGCAAAGTGGTGGCGACTGACTGGAACATAAATCTCTTCCCCTGATCAGCGCCGAACAATTGTAAGGGTATCCCTTTTAAGCCTAAAAACCACAAAAGGGACATTTAGGGGTTTAACCAATGCAAGCAAGCCAAGTTACAGAAGCTGGAGATTGCAATCAGGTGGTGGGAAGCTTAACCAATCACAATTAACCCAGTTATCCCAATTACAGAAACACAGCCCCATTACCCTAGTTACAGAAACAATGCCCCGCTAGGTAGTTTCGTGTTCTTAAGGGTTTCTGTAGCAAAAGGAAAAGAACAACTTGCCCCAGTCATGATCTTTCTATTTGGCATGATTGTGTTACAAAATGGAGTTCCTAAACAAAATGGAGTCACTTTGGCTTAACTATCACACCTTCTTAGCTTACACTTCACATAATGCTCAGTACAGACATTCACAAACTACCTGCTGCATAAATTTGAACCTCTAAAATTTAAATTCAGGCAAGGTATTCAGAAGGGACAAGGACTTTTGAATAGGAGTCACACCTCTACAAGGAGAAGAGATCCCACCATGGGATTTGCCCAGTGGAGAAAAGGAAAGGTGGCCAGCACCAAATCTTGTCCTGTTCTGCTTCCCCTGGACATTCTGGCAACTGTGATGGCTCAGTACACTTTCCAAAATAGTCAGCCCTGGTTTCCCCCAAAGTGCCAGTCATTCCTAAATATTAAAGACAAACTCTGAGTCTACATTTTTTTTCTTTACCATGGAAAGGAAAAATTGAACTTTATTTAGTCAGCTTTTCAGGACTTTTCCAGACTGAAATTCTCACATATAAGTGTTTTTGTTTTTTTTTTCCTATCCAGAAAAAGTCAAGTCTTAGAATCCAGACAACACCACATCCCCTGCCACACACACTGATTACCCACTTCCAGGCTCCTAATCAAGTGGATGATGAGGCCTCCCACAGTCTATAGATTTTTTTTTCTTATGAACACGCCAAGATTCTTTGCAAATTCTTGTGCCTCCCCATCCACTGTAATCTTATGGGGAGGTGTAAAAAAGCAGTAAAAATGCCTGATACCAGCATAGATTTTTTTTTAAAAGAACTACTTGCCCTAAATTTGTTTCAGGTGTTTATTTTTTAATTTCAAAAAAATAAAAAAAAACACTGGTTATATTTATATTATATTCATGTAATATATATACCCCCATATACAAAATGTACAGTGATATAATACACATCATTGTAAGGGAAGAACTAGTTTGGAGAGCAGAGACAAAGATCACAGATCAAAATTCTGCCTATTGAAGAGGAAGAGATCAGTAATCCTCTGAACAGGAATGGAGCCATGCTTCTGGGGAGAGAACAGAAGAAACGGAGAGTTTTTAGGTCATTGCTTCAGAATCCCTGTTTGCCACCACACATCAGGCCAACTGCCCACTGTGGAGCTGTCTTGAAGTTCTCTGAGATCTATGTTCATTCCACTCGTACATAAGGAATAAAGGAGAGAGAGGAGGCTTTCACTTGCATCTTCCCCTCCCTTCCCCTCATCACCTGGGCCTTCACACATACAGCATTACAGGGACAGCTTCCCAGACATTAACTATGTCCCCAGCCTCTCCTAATTCTCATAAGTAGCTATGGCAGATCTCATATTTGTCTTGTGGCAAAAGACTTTTGAACTCATAGGAGAAACCAGGTAAATCAGACTGTCCCTACTTTAGTGTCCTGTGCAGTAGAAAAACTCAGGCTAAATCCCAGACCTACTGAATGAGAACCTACATTTTCAAAAAAACCCAATAGAATCCTGGATAAGTTTCCTAGGGTTATCACAACAAAGCAGCACAGACTAGATGCTGGTTTAGGTAACAAAATTTTCTCAAAGTTCTCGAGGCTGGAAGTCTGAGATCAAGGTGTTGGCAGGGTTCCTTCTAAAAGCTGTGAGGAAGGATCTGTTCCATGGTTCTCCCCCGGGCATGTAGCCTTCCTGCTGTGTCTATACATGGTCTTCCCTTTCTATTGTTCTATGTCCAAATTTTCTCTTCTTAAAAAGACAGCAGTTATACTGGATGAAAGTCCATCCTGCTGACCTCATTTAAACTTAATCACCTCTCTTAAGACCTTAAGGCCAAATACAGTCACTTCCTGAGGTACTACAAACTAGGACTTCAATATATGAATGCTGGGGGACAGAACTAAGCCCACAGGGATTCATATGTACATTAATGTTTGAGAAACACACTTGCTCAACCCCTACCTTCTCTTCCAAGACTCATGTTCATTAATTATTGGGCTCCAAACTAGCCTTTTGCTTTAGCATAAAGGATAATGTTCTGATATATTTGTAGTCAAGTCCTTGAGATCTACTCTCATAGGCCTCATCAATATTTGTTCTGACCAACAATTCCACTACGAGACACTCTACAAACAGAGGCTCTCTGAAGACAAATGGCATTCAACCATTACAATAGTTAGAGCATACCCTCTCTGAAATCTGAGATTCTCCAAATTTCAAAACTTTTAAAGCACCAACAGGGTACCAAAAATCTGATGATTCAATGTATATAAAAACTGTTTCATTAATAAAATTATTATAAAATATCGTATTAAATTACCTTTAAGCTGTGTGTATAAGACATTCATGAAACAATTGATTTTCATTTTCAGACCTGTGTCCCATTCACAAGACACTTCGTTGTATATAAGAAAGTATTCTAAAATCAGAAAAATATCTGAAATTCTTAAGATTTCTGAATGCAAGAATTTCAGATAAGGAATATTCAACATGTAATAATCCTAAATTGGAAACTCTTCCAATGTTTTTAGGTGGATAGACTTGAGCTCAGCTAGAAACCACACAGGGACCTATTGCTCAGGGCTCATAATGGCAAGTTGGGTCATTGGGATTTTCACAGCAACACAAAGTAACCATACTCAGTTTTTTCCTACATGGGGCAGCTCCATGACCTGGTAGAACATTTAAGAGCTGAGGCCTGCTTGGAGAAAGTTAGGTTATTGGGGTCATGCCATCCAAGGGGATAGTGGAAATCCACCCCCTTTCTTGCTATTTCCCACTATCATGAAGTTAATCACTTTCCTTCCCCATATATTCCAGCAAAGCACCTAGTGAGAGTTAGACCATGGCCTGCTCCCCCCAGGCCCTCTGTGGTCCTCCACCTCTGCTTCCTCAGGCCTGCACTGGCTGGCTCAGGCCTTGAAGGACCCTCAGTTCTCCCCTCATCTGGATGACCTGATGGTGGTGAAGACCTATGGGACCTAGCAACCTGGACTGCCAGTTTACTGCCCCAATCCTGCCCTTCCCAACCTAAGCCAGTGCTGAGAACTTGGAGCCTATGGGTGGTGTCAAGTGTGTGGTGTGGGGTGGCATGGCATGCCATGGCATTGCATGACATGATGTTGTGTGACATGTTACATAGTGGAAAAATATTTTAACCCTGGGAAAATTTAGAACTCACCCAGAGATGAGGAAGTAACCAGAACTCATGTAGTTAAAAATTTGGTGTTCAAAAACTCAGTAGTAAAATAAATATTAACCCAACTTAAAACTAGGCAAAAACATTTGCAGGGGCATTTCATTGAGAAAGATATTTAATAGACCAATAAGCACATGAGAAGAAGCTCACTCGACATCATGACAAATCAGGGAAATACAATTGTGAAAGCTTTAATGAAACATCTCATCACACCCACGAGAATAGCAACAATCAGATAATAGACATGGAGAAACTAAAACTCTCATTGCTAGTGGGCATTTAAATGTGTGCAGTAGCTTTGCAAATTAGTTTGGTAGTTCCACCAGAAGTAAATACAGAGTTATCATATGAACAAGAAATTTCAGAGTTAGGTCTATATTCAAGGTAAATTCAAGAAAATAGGTCTACAAAAAATTGTACACAAATGTTCATAACAACATTATTCTTAACAGATAGATGATGAAAACAACCTGATGGCCTACCGATTGATGAATTTAAAAATAAACATATATACACTCAATATTATTATGGATATTTTTCCAACACAAAAAGAGATAAATGCCCATACAGTGAACCAAGGAAATACCTTGAAAATATCAGGTTAGTGAAAGAAGGCAGTAACAAAATACCTCATATTATTTCTTACATGAAATACTCTCAATAGGCCAATATATAGAGAACAAAATGGATTAGTGGTTGCCAGAGGTTGGCAGGGAGAAAGGAGGGACTGGAGAATAATTATAAATGAGTATCCCATTTGTTTTTGAAGTGATGTAAATGTTCTGGACTCAGACAGTGGTGACAGTTGTACAGCTCTGTGAATATTCTGAATTGTAGGATTTAAAGGGGTGAATATTGTTCAACCATAATTTTGAGATGGAGAGATCTCTGAAATACATGGGTTTATCAAGCTGTGCATGTTGCTAGCCTGGTCCTAGGGCAAATTCCCTAAATCACTAGCAGCATTACCATGTAGCAGCTTGAAAAATGTCCACTGGATCTATTTTGTCATAAAAACTCAGGATATTTTGTCTTGAAAATTCAGGCAGCAGGAGGTGCAGATTACTTTCATTAAGTGTACAATGGATAGAGAGAAGAGGGATATGACCTGGGATAGGAAGAGAGTCAGCAGAGACATGTTTCTGTAAGCTCTTGGTTGGTTGGGTCGATAAGCAGAATAAAATTGTCTTGATGGCTGATCTTAAAAATATGGGAAAAAAATAAGCTGCAGTTATTTTTTTCTTTGTTGAGTTAGCTTGAAACTATCAGTTAAACTCTTATCTTTTCTTTCCTCCATCCTGTTGGTAACTGAATTTAGAATGTCTCAGATTCCTTCTCTTATCAATATTATGGTATGCATATTCATCTTTTAACAAGCATTATTTATCTGTTTATTTTCATGTTTATTCATTTATTTATTTTTTGTATACAGAAATTAAAGCCAGGGACACCTAACCACTGAAACACCTCCCTAGATATTTTTATTTTTAATTGAGACAGGGTCTTGCTAATTTGCTGAAGCTAGGTTTGAACTCTGGATCCTCCTGCCTCTGCCTCCCTAGTTGCTGGGATTACAAGCATGTGCCAAGGAATAAAGGTGTTATTAAAAAAAAAAGGTGCTATGGCATGTAGGGCCAAAGTTTATGGAAGCCCTCATTCTTGGGCCTAAGAAAATGGCCTGTTAAATATTTTGCCTCGCCATAATTCAGGCACTCAGGAGAGAAAACTAATTTTTATTAATTTGACGACAGGTATCTGCTGATGGACAAACTTTTAAGAAAAGTTCCCTGCTTCAGAGGAAGAGACATTTGGTCTGTAATCTTTCTTAGGACAACATGTCAACATGAAGTATTTCCAATTGCTTGAAGCTGGTACAAAGTGGGATGGGGAAGAGTGTGGACCTTGGATGACATGAACTACTAAACCAATGTGCTCCAGGTGGTCCCTGCCTCAGAACCTGCTGATGGACACACTTGAGGTCCTGAGCCATTTTGATTCAGTCTCTGTTTCTGTCACATGGTCAATGAGGAGTAGGTCTGCTTATACACCAGTTCCACAGCCTAAGCACCAGAAGTTGGAAAAGAGATCAACTGCTCAGATTTAGGACACTGTGTTCTGTATGAGGGTGCTGCACTGGTAATAATGAGTGGTGGAGAAACTGGAAAACGAAGTTGATATTTTTATTTTTGTGGTGCTGGGGATTTAGCCAGGGTCTTGTGCATATGAGGCAAGCACATTAAAACTAAGTTATATACACAGCCCTTGGAAACAACATTTTAAAAAAGATTGTTTTTAAATAATTTTGAGTGCATAGTAATTGTGCAAAAAAGTTGTTTAATAGTAGCAATTTCATACATGCATGTAAAGTACTCTAACTGAATCCACCCTACCTGTAACACTCTCTTGACCCCCCTTGTACTTTCCCTCACCCCTTATCTTCCCTATTAGTCCATCTTCTACTTTCATGTCATTTTATAGTATTCTCTAGATTTCACATATGAAAGAAAACATGAGATACTTGTTTTTCTGAAACTTGTTTTGCATAACATGATGTTTTACAGTTGCATTTGTTTTCCTGCAAATTACATTTCCTTCCTTTTTATGGCTAAATAAATCTCTACTGTACATATATACTTACCACATTTTTTTATTTTGATGAATTTATCTGTTAATGGGCACCTAGGCTGATTCCATAACTTGGCTTTTGTGAACAGTGCTGGGACAAACATGGGTATGCAGCTGTGTCTGTACCATGCTGACTTTGATTCCTTCACATGGACACAGAGAAGAGTGGTATAACTGGATCATGTGGTAGGTAGCACTACCTTTAGTTCCTGAGGAAACTGCTTACCATTTTCCACAGTGATGGGGCTAATTTACATTCCCACCAACAGCATATAAGGGAAAGGGACACATTCCACCTAGCTGAATCTCTCCTTTGTGTCAGGCAGGAGGCTCTGAATACAGACCTATAGAAATTTCCTCCCCTAAAATTTCAGCCTGTCATTCTGTCTTTGCTTTCTGTCAGTAGGGAAGTCCAGATTTGTAGGATCTGTGTCCTTCCCCAGTCCCCACTGTGTTTTTCCCAGGGGACTTTGCAGACTGCCTTTGGTCATCAGTTTCAGAGTGCTTTCACTTTCAGAATCCTCTAGAAAACATGCTGTGTGCAACTTCACCCTAGTGTCTCCCTTGGTGTTCCAGTGCAAACCAGTTTGTGACAGAGGCCAGGCTAGGGGAACAAGAACAGGGGGATTAGTGACTTGACCCAGGTCACACTGGATTTCTTCCTTGGGGCAGTGAATGCTGATTGGAAGACAGGAAGTTCCACAGCCAATCAGGCCTGATAAAAGGCCTCTGGGAGTGCAGAGGCTCCAGAGTGGACCTGAGAGAGGCACAGCTGTGGATCCTGGTCCTTTGATACAGAAGTCAGCACCAGGCTAGCAGCACTGAGACCTGAGGGAGAGACTGTGTGGAAGGTGGCAGGTGAGGACTTCTCTGTGCAGGGGCTGAAGTGACAGTGTACCAAGGCATGCAAGTTTTAGAAACCCCAGGCCACCACTGGGAGAAGGGATGCCAGAGGCTGAGATGAGAAAAGACAATCTAAAAAGTCAAAGTAATTGCTTTGTTTAGAAACAGCTTCTTGGGAGATCATGGGGGTCAATGGTGCAGGACGAACTTACTTAGGGCAGGTCCCTGAGAAGTGAAGCAGGGTTCCAAGAAGACAAAGATTCTGTGCAGCCTCCTGGCTTCTCTGCTTGCCTCTTTCCTGCCCCTGGCTGCCTCTGGACCTCACCATGGTGGGTGTTCATGCTCCAATACCACTCCCACCTACTGGCCCTATTTCCTCACCTCTCCTCTCTCCTCAGGGAGTCATGGAATAACTTCTGCCTTACCTTTCACTGTGCTTTTAAAATCTCCAGTATCCAATTCAAAACCAGTGCACCCTTTATTTATCTGAGATTTCCCCCTGATTGATGGAGCTCTTGCTGTTTCCTGAGCATACTTGCAGGTGCTTAAAATCAGGATGCCAGGTACCTTTCCTGCAGACAGAGGCCAGTCTTGTGGGTCCAACAATAAATGAGACAAGGAATTACAATTAACAGTGATGAGTCAGGGTGGGTAGGAGGGAGCTCTAGACTAGGACATCAGAGGCCTCCTGGTGCTGAGCCTAGGATAGAGGAATGAGTGACTGGAGCCTGGTGACACAGATGTTGTAGGGAGCCTTTTTAAATTGTATATCAGTGTTTGCCAAAGCTCAGAGGCGATTGGGGGATCAGGATGGGTAGAGGTGGAGACTGTGAGAGAGGAGGACTGCAGCCAGGAATGGGGCCACGCAGATGGGGTGCCATTTACAAAATACATTTTGAACTTCTCCCTAGGGCCACTGGAGTTTTAAGGTTGGGGTCATAGGATCAAGATAGCACTTCCCTTTCAGTATTCTGTGTGTCTATCCATCTGGGTACCTGATTGTGGGAGCCCATGTTCTGAGGCTCCCCAGCCCACTTGATTTGCATTTTAGTGAGCAGGAGCTCATTGTACTGGGGATCTCTGGGTCAGGGAGGTCAGAGGCTCTGGAGAGGAGCCAGGTGGTTCAGACTAGGCACAGGATCACAGGGGCTGGAGAAGTGAAGTGGGGTAGAATTATTTGGGAGGGGGCTGAAGGCAGGCTTGGACATGGATTTGGGGGAATCTTTGAGAAATGGGATGTTGTCAGGGTGGTTTTCCAGGATCTAAGGCCCTCCCCTGGTGAGGGAGGGTCTCACTGCATAGAGCTGCCCCATGGTGTTTAAATCCACTGTCTCTGGCTACAAGCAGTACCTCCTTGCTCTTGCTTTGACTAGTCACTCTTCTTACTTTGACCTGTCAACTTCTGTTCTCCTCTGCATGCTTTTCTGCTCTTCCTTTCCTTGACAGTTTGATGTTCTACAGACACCAGCCCCTTCCTCACATGTCTAATCCACTCCCATGGCTTTCGCTGATACTCAGAAATTTTCTGAATTCACAGGAAAAACGAAAGCCAAGCAGAGACCACACACAGTGTCCTCAGCCCCATTTCATTGTGTTTCTCTGTCTTCTCTGCCCCCAGACCCTGCATCATGAATTCTCTTTTCGAAGCAAATGGCACCTTTGCCATCCAGGTTTTGAAGATGCTGTGTGAAGACAAACCTTCACAAAATGTGTTTTTTTCTCCCCTGAGCATCTCCTCTGCCTTGGGCATGTTCCTCCTGGGAGCAAAGGGGAACACCAAGGTCCAGATAGCTCGGGTAAGCTCACCTGTCACCCAGGACAAGGGACTGGCCTGCAGTGCTTCTCTCCTATCCCCTCTTTGAGTTTTTCCAGAACTGTTGAGGAAGGAGGGGTGAGCCTGGACCATTTCAGGGAGGGGATACAGAATGAAGAGAGGTGAGGAGTTTCCTCCAGTGAGATGTTATGGGGGTTGCTTGCAGGGGTTACTGTGTAATCTCTTTTTCATTTATAACTTTTCTTATGAGTATTGAAAATTTTTTTCTTAAAATTGGTGATTTCTGTCTATGTTGGGTAGATAAGTGTGCTTTCTTTGAAAAAATCAATTCTTGGACTCGTGAGCATTTTTTGTTTTTCCCTAAATTCCTTAGGATTATTTTCCTCCCTTTTCTAACATTGTGCATTGGGAGTTTTGTTATATAAGTATTTCCTTTGTAACATTAAAATAATTAATGTTGTTTAACTATTTTTTGATGTAATTATTTGGTTTGGTAATATAACATTCATTTTATTTTCTAAATTATAAGTCACATATTTAAATATTATATTAAATATTTACTTAGAATCATTCTTTAGAAGAGAAGAAACATTTTTAGTGTTTACCTTATTGAGAATCTTCAAGGTCAGTGTGGAAACTCTTTTCAACTGCTGCTGCTGGCAGGAAGAATTTACGGATGTCTCTCCAGGTACAGCCACTCCAGAACCCCTTTCTTCTGCTGCAGTCTTGTTAGAGAGAAGAGCCTTCTAGTGACACCAAGACAAAAGTGGACATCCTACTAAAGGCTGCCGGGCACCTCTATAATGAAAACAATATGTGGATTGTAGAGAGAACCTGAACCATGCAAGGACTCATTGACTTCATCAAGAAGTTCCTTAAACTTGTGGCCTTGGAACAGTTGTTTCCTTATGGGAATCAGTCCTTTGCTCCTCCCCCAGATGAGGGATGTTTGGGCAGTGGTGGTAAACTGGTCCTACAGTACTGCAAATCTCAGGCCTGGGCATGAGCCACAGAGGAAAAACAACTTGCTACTCAAAATGGCTTTTCACAGAGGAAATGGTTCCAAAAAGTTCTAATGCTTATTGTGAGAAGAGACTTAACAGATATGAACTACTCAGCATGTGTCCACTGTGACTCATGTATATGCATAAGAAAACATCTGTAGAGTGAATAGACTAACAAAAATATGATTTGTGTTAATACACAAATCTTTGTAAATATTGCTGTTACATTATTCCTGTTGCTCCTGCCTATTACTACTATTGTTTCAGATCTGCCTCCAAGGTTGAAAAGACGGAAACTTCATAAACCTCCATTACCAATTTTCAAAACAATTCAATTGTTTACTGGTAGAATTGGTACTCTGCCATTTTCTTTCATGGTAAAAATTAATTTACTAAGAGGTTTTTCTTTCTGTTTTTAACTTATTCAGTAAATTTGAGTTTGTGTGGGATATAATGTTTACATTTTTTTTTTTTCTGTTGAATTACCTTGTGAAACCAAGTCACATTGACTAGCTGAATACCTTATATAGTCCAGTAGAGGGCAGTTCAGCTGGTACAAAAGGGTTTGGCAATTTGGGTGTACATCTTTGCCAGGTGATGAGACTTTACTTGACAATTTGTGGCTAATATCTATCTAAGTTAGCAAGTATGTTGACCAACTGGAAGACTGAGGAAATATATGTAGTTTAAATTTAATTATGTTGGGAAATGAAAGTCATTTTTTATACCTGTTTTTCAGTGTACTTTCATTTAAGATTGAGTCCAAAGTTGTGCTGCTATGTCCCTTATTTAAACAATGTCAAAAGGACTTGCTGAGAAAACCTAAAAAAAAAAAAAAGACAACATGTTAATTATTTCATTGTTACATATGGGAGTTATTTCCTTAGAAAGTGTTTTCAATAATTAGTAATTAGGTTAGCTTCCATGTTGTTGGCATTTTAGTTGTAGTGTTTTTGATTTTTAGTTTCCTACACTGAAGTCATTGAATATAAATTGTGTCATTTGCATACTTCAGAATCAAATGAAATTCTTCTTGTGACCTAATATGACACCTTTGAATTATAAAGTATCATATAATACACATATATTATCTCTTTCTAGGATACTGTTTAAGAACAGATTTATTCTTATTAATCATATTGCTCATTTTATACATTTATTTTCTTTTAAATATTATCATGCTGATTGCATTCCTGTCCAATTTTTTCTTGGATTTTTAGTGTTTTTAACTGCATCTTTTGTTGAAAATAAATTATTGAGGCAAGTTATTCTCTATTTCTGACACATTTATGGTGTCTGTGGGATACAGGACTTAAGAATAGTCCCTTTTATGAACCTCTCTTGCCTCTTTTATTTATTTATTTTTTATTGCTCATCTCTAAACTATGCAGAGAGTGCTGTGCAGGTACAAGAGCCATATCTTTTATTCACCAGCTGGCCCCTCTCTCCACCTACCCACCAGTGTAACTTTTCAATCAGAATCAACTTTCTTTCAAAAGAAAAATTTATTCAGTACATTAGAAAAAAATTGCCTGCAAATTCTTGTTGAGACCAAGATCAAAATTGACAGAGTTTTGCTGATTTCCTTCACAGGCAATGTCTTTAAAGATACAGGAAGACATCCATAAGGGCTTCCAGATGCTTCTCACCCAAGTGAACAAGCCTGGCTCAAAGTACTTACTTAGAACAGCCAATAGGCTCTTTGGAGAGAAGACCTGTGATTTCCTTTTGGTAAGTTGAATCAGCAGAACAATAAAAGTTATATTTAAAATACCTGGTGATATACAACCCTAAGAGAGACTCTAGAGACCAGGCAGGATGGCATATTTGGGAGGCTGTGGCAAGAGGACGGAGAGTCAGAGGCCATCTTGGGCAACCTGGTGACACCCTTGTCTCAAGAACAAAATTAATTGCCTTGGGACATAGCTCAGTGGTACAGCATTTGCCTAGGATGCTCAAGGCCCTGAGCTCAAACCTCAGTACTGCAAAAACAAGAAAAAAATGAACAATATTCTCGAGAATTTGAGAAACTTACAGTAAACTATCTTTTAATAAAGACCCCAATTGTATAACTTGTATTATTTCAATATTGGCAATGTCTCAAATTTTATTTATTATTTCTGGTTATTCAGGGCTCTGGAAATATCTCTTTATAAACTATAATGTTTCATATCAAGTAGTTTAAGATTTGATCATGATTTTAATTTTAAGAACAGCCTAAAATTAGATTTCAGAATGTTTTGAAGCTCAATGTCATTCTATGGCCAGCATCTGAACTTTTTCTCTCCCAAGACATTTAAGGAGTCCTGTCTTCAGTCCTACAACACGGAGCTGGAGCTGCTGTCCTTTGCTAGAGCTATAGAGAAGTCCAGGAAGCATATAAATTGTTGGGTCTCAAAAGAGATGAAAGGTCAGAATTATAAGCTATTTCACTCTCCTCCCACCCAACTCTGTTCTCTTCTCCTCTCTCCTCTACCTCTCCTCCTCACTGCTAATGTCACTGGTGTTGCAGAACCATCAGAGCAAAGATGCCTGGCTGAGCTTCTTGGTGTGTGTGAAGTGACTCACAGAAGATCTGATCAGTGCTCAGGTTTTCAAAACCAGACAATTAATGCTGTCTGTTCTCCTAGGACAGGAGTGACTGATACAAGTGTCAACAAAAACTTGTAGGTCAGATTTCCCATGTAATAATTTACTTGACACTGGCCTGTATTGTTCACACGGCAGGTGACTGTTGGCTGTGGGAACAGATCAATGGCCAGATCTTCCCAAGTCATGCCCTTGACCCTCCTCTTCATGGAGTCAGTTTGGACTTCATTCCTCCCACTTTTACATGTTAAGATGACTTCTCCTACTTCTTCTTTCCTATCTCTCACTTAAGCACCCTTCATCAGACTTGAGAAGCCTAGACTTGATTAGTCAGCTACAGAGCCTCTCTCAGGGCTGATCCATTCCACAGACTAAAAACACCTTCCATGCATGGTTAAAACTTACTCATTTCTGTTTCAAAGTGTGACAAGTTCTAATCTTGGTCCATAAGATCAATGATGGTTTGATGTTGAAATCATTCAGATAATTTATGCACCACTAGGAACATACTTATTTCTGCTAACAAATGAGACCATAAAAAATAGAGGTAGTCCTTTCCACTGTTTATTCATGGAATCTTTATTTCTTGTGTCCTTCTTAGGCAGCAAATTAGCAGGGATGCTCTTAGTTTTTTGGAAACATACCACTTGATATCCAAGTTAAAAAGGGCATAACTTCAACTACCCAAATCATCATCTGTTCCAGGGATTCCAGGTGTCAGGAGGATGCAATCATAATCTCTCTTCTGTAGTTTTCAGAAACTCCTCCTAGGTTCCTGGTCTGGAGCTATTCAATTCTATATGCCCCAGGAATGTTGCAGGTAGCTGTACAATGTTAGAACTGGGTCTGACCACAGGGCCTTAGACCTGACACTGCTCTTACCCACAGCAGGTAATGTCAGCTCCTACCCAGCCCCTCTCTCCTTTGCTGCTTGTCTTCTTCTCCAACCTGGTGTCAAGTTTCTGCTTTGTCCCAACCTGCTTTCCTCCAGTGACTTAGAAGTCTTTCACCATCTTCAACTTGGTGGCTCTTCCAGTGCCTGTCGTCATAAATACCACTCATAGCTGGGATTTTTAACTTTTATACGTATCATGCAAACTCAGCACATTTGAAACCAGAATGTTTGGATCTCCAAGACATCATGTCATGATTATTCACTAAGGATTCATAAAAAGCAACTGAAAGTGTTTGTGCTTGCTTTGAAAGGTAAAATCCCAGAAGTGCTACCAAAGAACTCAATTGATGAGCAGGCCAGGCTGGTTCTTGTCAATGCCATCTACTTCAAAGGAACATGGGATGAGCCATTTAACAAATCATGTGTGTGCAAAATGCCTTTCATAATAAACAAGGTAGGGAGAGACTTTCAAAAATTATGCTAGTCTGATGAAGAAATCGAATAGAAAATTTAACTTTGTAAAGGCATAAATGGTTAATAATAATTTCAAACTTATCATCCCTCTTAATGAATTTTAATCTTAGTGGAAAAAATTATTTGAACAAATAATACTTGCTCTCTATTATGGTTTACAACCTATTAGCATTCTAACTGCCTCTAATGAAGTCTCCTACATGTATTGGTTTAATCTCATTCTGGAAACAAAGATCTTCCTATTGACATAAGCTGCTTAGATAAAAAGCTAAAAGAGGTGATATATGTATATATGGATGTATATGAATGACACAGGGAGAATGCAAAGAAGGAATGTGACAACGCATTTCTTGAATCAGAATTTTTTAAAAATGTTTTTTCGCAATGAGAGATCAACCTCAGGTCTTGTGCATGTTAACCAAGTTCTGTACTCCTGAGCTACTTCCCAGATTTTCCATCTATTACTTTTTAAATTAAAGTAATCTCTCATTTGAATTGTTGTTAATCATAACTTATTACTGATTCAGAATCTGCATCTTTATACCATTAAAAATGAGTGGCAAAGGCCTTAATCAACTGTGAGCTATAACTTTAATTAAAACAGATATTAGACTAGTTCGCTAAATTCTCTAATTCTTTAAAATACAGTGTAATGCAATAAGGAAGCTTGTATGCAGTAACCTCCTCCCCTCTTTATAAAGCATGTTTATGATAACAATGTATTAATTTCTAGCAGTGCTAGATCACACCAGAGTTGAGAGTTTTCTTGCCCTTTTTATACAGTTTTAAATGTTGTGCTCATGTGGTCATTCCTCCTCAGGAGGAGTCAAGGCCAGTGCAGATGATGTGTCAGAAAGCCAATTTTAACTACATCTACATCAGTGAGGCCCAGACACAGGTGTTGGAGCTGCCTTATGCTGGCAAGGAGCTGAGCATGATCATCCTGCTCCCAGATGAGGACGTGGACCTCGGTGTGGTGAGTTGGGAGGGGCTGCACTCCTTTGAACTCAGAATTTCTGTGGGAAGAATTGGGTACACCCTGTGCCTTTCTTTCACAGTATCTCCAACCCAAGAGCCCAAATGGCCCAACCCTGTCCTCCTTGCTTCCTTGTGATATGATCCTTATAGAAAGAGAGCCAACCGTCCTCTCAATGGTGGCAGTGCACCGTGATGACCTAAAGGGTCTCTGTGAGCAGAGCAGCTCCCATGGGCTTTCCCTCTCTCCAGGTCCCTAACTGTGAGGATGAGTTTCCACAAACAGTGCCACATTCCACTTTAGGCAGATGTCCCTGTCCTGGAGAAGCTCACACTGAGAGCTCTTCCAGTCTCTTGTGCTTGCCAGCAATGGTTCATTGTGTTGAAACTAAGCTTCATTCAAACCAACAAATACCACAAGAAATGCACCACTGACTGGGCATAAATGTTTTTCAGAAATAAATATGTTTTGCTAGTGGATGGATAAGGAGGAGCAGCCACAGGGAAATCACATATGGGATAGCGTGTGGGGTGGTGGACAAGTCAGAGCCCTCACAAGCTTCTGGGCAGCTGAAGGCACTGCTTATCTTGTGTGGATGTTCATGGAAATGTCTGTGTGTCCACCGATACCCACCATAGTCTGACTATGAACCTGTGATTCTGGTCTTTCAGGTGGAAAATAGCCTTACTTTTGAGAAATTCCTAGACTGGACCGAAGCAGCCTCTTTGCAGAATATTGAAGTGAAAGTTTTAATTCCAAGATTTAAACTGCAGGGGGATTACAACATGCAGTCTGTGCTTCAGCATCTGGGAATGGTTGATGTCTTCCAAGAGGGCCAGGCTGACTTGTCTGCAATGTCAACTGAGACAGACCTGTGTCTGTCCAAGTTTGTGCACAAGAGTGTCTTGGAAATAAATGAGGAAGGCACTGAGGCTGTGGCGGGCTCAGGCATATACGATGAAGAATTCAGCTTTTCATATTTACCATTTGTCAGTGCTGACCACCCCTTCCTTTTCTTCATCAGGCATAATGAAACCAACACTCTTCTATTCTGTGGCAGGTTCTCATGTCCCTGAGGGTTGTAATTCCTCTCCATGGGGAATTTCCCTCTTCCATGTCCCCAAGTTCCCACTACAGTTCATAAGGATGGGCCTTTAGGTGAACACCAAGTAGGAAGATGAGGGCAGGGTCCTAAGCCTTCTGAACAACTTGCCAGTGTGATCTCATGATGCACACACTCAGCTGTCCCCACACTGCCCACTCATTGTACCACAGAACCAGGTCATGGCCAATAGGCTGTCCTGATTCCCTGTTGTATTAGGATGAGTGCAGTACAGATGCCTAGGATAGCTTGCAAACTTTCCCCAGATGGCCCTGAACACATTTCCCAGTCACTCCACATGCAATTCCTTCTACTTATCCTGTGCTTTCCTGTATTTTAAACTTGTCACACACCTACCTTAGCTGAATGCCACAATAGTAATAAATGCTGGTATATACTGTTACTATTATTCAAGTTTAAAGAACAACAAGTTTTAGTCTGGAGGTGTGTCTCAGTGGTAGAGCACTTGCCTAGCATATGTGAGGCACTAGGTTTGACCCTGAGCACCACATAAAAATTAAAATAAATAAAGACATTATGTTCATCTACAATGAAAAAAACCACTTTAATACACATTTTAGTTTTGTCTATCTTTGGCATTCACCCTTCATCATTCAGCACATATATGCTAAGAATTGTAATAGATAACAGGGACACAACAGGACAGAGTCATGGTCCTTTGATATCTGCTCTTTAATGTGTGTTCCCAATTTATATAGAGTTTATGACAACCAGATTGGACAGTTGAATGGCTTTGAACTGCCATATACCCCCCTTGCAGCTAGGACACCTTGCCTGGTGGTATTGCATTTCTCTACCTCCAGCCCAAAGAGTTAAAAGCCATTAGCCCTTAATGTTCAGTTCAACTGTCATCTTCTTCAAGACGTTACATCTTTGAACTTTTACAATAACTGCCCATGATAGTTGCATTGCTTATTTATTAATCATTTTTATTATTAATCTTTTGACTAGGCCTTAAAGTCTCCAGGATTTGTTATTATATTCTACTTATCTTCATGTTATAGTGCACTAATAAATAATTTGATCATATAACCACTGTAGTGTTTTTCTAGTTGTTGAATATCACCAAGTTTGTTGTTTCTTTTAGACATTTTTATCCCAATGACATTCACATTTACACAGTCCAGTGCCATCTAATACATGGCTCAAAGATATTGTGCAACCATAAAGTTTACTGTGTACCCGAAGGTTTTCATTGCCTCCAAGAAAAACCCATGTTCGCTAAACAGTGAATTCTCATCCCCTCCTCCCTGTAGCCCCTGGCAACCATGAATCTGCTTTTTTGTGTCCATGGATTTACCTGTTCTGCATATTTCATGTAAATTGAATCATAAAATATATTACCTTTTGTGTCTGGCTTCTTCACTTAGTGTGATGTGTTCTAGGTTGAGTCTTATTGTGGCATGTATCAGTATTTTATTCCTTTTTATGACTGAATAATATTCCAGTACCTGAATATGACACAATTGTTTTATTTACTCATCCATTGATGGAAATTTGGATTTTTACTCCCTTGTGGTTGTTTTTAATAGTCCTTCTATGAAACTGCATGTATGTGAATTTGCTTGAATAACTATTTACACTGTTCTGTGTATATACAGATTTAGGAATAGAATTGTTGTTCATAAGATAATTTTATTTAACTTTTTGAAGACTCACCAACCACAGTGGCTGAACCATGTCACATCCCTACGATCAATGTATGAGATTCCAATTTCTCTGTATACCTTTATTTAAAAATCGCGAACACACTAATGGTGATTCTTTCCATGGTGTCAGATGCTCTGCCTCATCTGTGGTCCAGTGCCCTGTAGCTGGCCAACCATGGATGGAGACTCTGCAACTGTGAGCCAAAAGGAAATCCCCTTCTCCTGGTCATTCTGTTCAGATGATTTGGCTACAGCAATGAAGAGCTGACTAACACAAAGGCCCACAGCTGATTGAAAAATGCCTAGAATAAGTGGTCCAGCTACATTCCTGCTAGAGGTAGACCTCTCTCTGGTGTTCAGAATTGATAGTTTTCCATTCATTTTAGGATAAAGATTAAGCTCCCTTTTGAGAACTCACCAGGTAGTTCCTGATATAACCTTTTCTCCTGTCCCTCTTTGCCATTTCTCGATGTCAATCCTTCACTCCAGCCTTATAGAATTATTTGCAGTTTCTGACTATTCCACGCTCTGCCTTTTCTTTGGGGCTGTACAGTTATGACCAATGATAGTTAGCTTCCCATTACTGTGACAGAGTACTTGTGATAATCAACACAAAAGGAGGAACCACTTATCCTAGGTCACAGTTTCAGAGGTTTCAGGCTTGGTTGGCCTCTTTGGTTGCTCTTGGGCCTGTGTCAGGACAGTTCATCATGGTGGCAGTAAATGATGGAGCAAAGATGCTCACTCACTGTGGCCTGGAGAGCAATGGAGGAGGTGGCTGGTGTCCTGAATATTCCATTCAAAGACACACCACCCATGGCTTAACTTCCTCCACTAGGCCCCACCTCCAAAAGTTCCCCCATCTCTCAGGAGCCCCTCAGGCTGGTGAATACACTTTCAACTCATGCACCTCTGGGAACATCCCAGATCCAAACTACAGTGCCATCTTCTTATAAAACCCTTCCTTGAGATGTGGCTCAAGCGGTAGCATGCATGCCTGGCATGCATGGGGCGCTGGGTTCGATCCTCAGCACCACATAAAAATAAAATAAATATGTTGTGTCCAACAAAAGCTAAAAAATAAATATTAAAAAATTCTCTCTCTCTCTCTCTCTCTCTAAAAAACAAACAAACAAACAAAAAAACCTTCCTTTCCAGTAATCCTCTCCCACCACCTCCCTGCCCCGCCCCCTCACTGGCTAAGCTTCACTGGTCCTTTCCAGGGTTAAAGACTCCCCCTGAGTGCTTAACTATTTTGCAGCAGAAGCATTTAGCACAAGGCGGGCAGGGGAGTTTGAGAGCAGCTTTATCCTATTATACACACAGGTCGTCTACAAAGGGCACTAAAGCGTCCCAGCAGGTGGTAGGCATTTCCCATTGGCCAAATAGGGTGTGTTCCTCCGGTTCTCTGTGATGGAGAAGGAAGAGGTCCTGCCGGAGGGTGGCTGCTGGTTGCAATCTCCTTTTTCAGGGGCTTCTCTCACCTTCCAGAGTGGTTAAGGCCTTTGCCTTGTTGGACAAGGTGTGGTCTCCAGGAGCCAGCAGGAGTGGTCACTGAGGGCCTGGTCTGCGCGGCTCCACTCCCTAACATGTGGGTGAGCTCTTGGGCATCCACGCACCTTCTTGAACCCTGCAATCCCTGGCCGGCCTCTGTGGAATGAGCGCCATCCACGCCCTGCCTGCTACCTCCTGAAGGCGCCAGGTCCTCAGCATCAGCTTTGTTTGGGATGGGCAGGAGTGGGCTAGGAGACCAGCAGCCCACAGGGTCCTGGGTCCGGTTCCTGGGTCAGACCAGTCACCGCCACCATCAAGTTATCCAGGGAGGGTGGGGGAAGGAAGGGGAGGGAGGGGGAGGGGAGTCTCGCCAAACCTTCAGGGCCTTGGCCAGCCTCAGTTTTCAGCCTCCCTTCCTTGTCCCTGCCCTGCTCACCCATCATGGCTGACTAGCTACTTAACACCCTAGTCCCTGGGCTTGTCTTTTCCTTTCAATATTCTAGGCAACTGGTTCCTAAACCAGTAAAATCATCCCCCCCTCTTTACTGACTCCACTTTCTTCTCTAGCTCCCCAAGCTCCATCTATGTCCCTTTCATTAAGGATCTTCCTTCCCTCACTCCTGAGGGAACCAGCTGGGGAGACCCATCACCTTTATCTACTGGTCTCTGTCTTAACTGCAGCTTCTGGTAAGTGGTGGTTCATGTCCATTTACTTTCTTCAGAGCCTCTCTTCCTGTGCACTCTTCTGAGTCCAACCCTGGCTCCCTCTGGCCCTTGGCCATGGTCTTCTAAGAACATTCTCTTCCATCCCCCACCCCCTCATAATGAGCAGCTGGTTCTCAGATTCTAGATCTCTTTGTCTTTATCCTTTTCTGATAAATCAGAGGCAGACAGAAGAACATCTGGGCATTTGTAGGATCAAAGCCTACACCAAGTACTCAGGCAGAAGAAATTCTCTTTTCAGGGTCTTTCCACAGAAGGTCCTTTGATTTGCAGTGCCACATCCTACCTTATGTCATGTCACACTCTGAGATATTGGGATATCTTGTGTGTCCCTGATGTGACCTTGAAGTGCATTCTGGCTTAATGTCTTCATTTTTTGTGTTCTTATTTTAACATCACAACATTGTTTATTATGTAAACTTTTTAATACAACAAAAATACAGCAACATAATATATGGATGCAACTAAATACAGAATGGCAACTTTTTTTTTCTCTTTAAGAGACCACAATGCCCAATGCTAGTAAAACAAAAAGACTCATTATAGACAGAAACAGGTCGGTGATTAGCTTCACAATTTGCCTAGAAATGATCTATAAATGCATTTTCCACTGGCTACTTACAATAAAATATGAAGAGAGAGTTAAAGGAAAATTTCTTTGTTGGTTCCTATCATATGAAAGGTGCTATATTCTATTTAGCAGGGCCAGTATATGGAAAATAAGGAAATTAAATGTTATTACAAAAATAAAGCATTTAAGAGATTCTGGCTAAAGAGGGCACTAAATGAGAATAACATGTATGCAAAGAATCCAAAACAAAAAGCAGTTGTTACTAAAAAGCTCTTGGTGCATTGTGAGGATATTGGGTTTTTTTCCATGTGTATTTTTAAACAATGGAAGTGTCAAAAATTAGGGTCAACTGTGTTAGACTAAATTACATTATTGTATACGCTGCAATGAATGGTACTGTATTATAATTATCCTAGAGAAGCATAGTTTGCATCATTTTTGGCAATTTATCCTTGATAAAAACCTTCCGGAGTCCCTTTATTTTGAAATATCCTGTAAACAATTAGACCACCAGAGCATGATTATACAACAGTACAATGTTCTATTGAATTACATTGAAAAGATCTTTTGAATAAAAAATTTCAAAAGGAAAAGAAAATATAGAAAGTTACTGTAACTTTCTAAGTACACAATCCACTACCCAATTCAAGCCATCTTAATCTCCATCAACAATAACAACAACAACAACAACAAATTTTTGTCTGCTGTTAAATCCATCATTCTGGATAAAAGTGGTGCAAATTGGTCAAATGGAGCCCACAAACACTGATGTCCAATCTGGCATATCAGTAGAGAGTTTAAAAGATCTTCCCTTTCTTGGTCTTTTCCAAGGTCCCTGAGGAGTTATGTTGCTCTAAAGTACATTGTTGAGCTTCCCAGTTTGCTTTCTCCTTCACAAACTGACATCATTTCCTCTCTAGTTCCTTATGTTGGGCTTCCAAATTCTTTTTCATTGGCTCATGGCGTCACTACACCTCGGCTTCAAAGTCCTTCAGTTTTTTAACTTTTCCTTCACTTTCATCTCAAACACCTGCTCCATCTCCATTTCCACCTTCTTCATCTTGGCTACACACTCCCTCCTTTCTCCTTCCCTTTGTGCCAGAGAGCTCTTCATAAGCTGCCCTTTATTCTTATTTTATCAACTTCATTGTAAGTTCCAGCTGCAAGTATTCTGCTTCTGTCATTCTCATAGTGTACATTATTATTAACATTTTTCAAGTCCTGCATCTATGTTCTTATCAACATATTTCTTAGTATTGTAAAATCAAAATGCTCACCATTTTCAACTTCAGCCACACCCCAAGGATATGCTGCCTCCTTCTGACCCTTTTGCCACTAACTTCAATAATAGTATTACTGCCTCCCACAGCAAGAAGTAAATGGTCCTTTATCTTTTTAACCACTTATTTTCTTCCTCATCATTTGTTTCTGGAAATTCATATGTTTTGATTTTATGTTCCTGAATTTCTTTCATTATCTGTTTTTTAAACTTTTGGCATTCCTCAGTGGAAGTGTGTCTGCTTTGGCAGTAAGTGGAATGCTATTCACTTTTTCATGCAAACACTTCATAAACTCAGTATCCAGTTTTTAAGGAGCAAGGAAGTGTAACCATACTGTACTTCTGTTATCAGGCATCTGATGTCTGTTCACTAACATTCTGCATTTAGGTAATCCTCATTTTTACTATCAATGTCACCAATAACAGGCTGCCAGCAATGACTATGTCCACAGCATCTCCAAGCCCTGGGGTATCAATTATTGTGAGCAGCAATTGAGCACCACCTACTTTGATTAAAACTTTGGGTTGTTCCACCAGCAGTCTGGATACTCTGGAGAATACAAATCTGTGAGGAATAATGAGTTGATTAATGTTGATTTTCCTAGTCCAGATTCACCTACTACCATATGTGAATTCAGACCCTCTCTTCTCTGACTTTCTGTAAACTTGATTTGGGAGATTGGCAAAGTCCACATAGCCTTCAAGGTTCTTCATTTGAGCTACTCCCCAGTTGTGAATAGTTGGGCTTCTTTGTATGTTCCTTCAACAGTATCTCTAATGCTTACTTTATTTCATTTGTCTGTGAAAATCCTGGAGACATGGAGGGAATATTCGGTGGGGTACGAGGGTAGGGGTTTTATGGGTTTTTATCTATTAGTTTGGATCTGTGTTTTTGATAAGGGCTAAGAGATGTATTTGATGGCGGCAGTGAGAGTTCTGTTATTTCACCGACTCTTGCTGCAGCACCCAAGAGCCCTCTCACAAAATGAGTTCTGGAGATAACACTGAACACATCCTAATCAAACATTCACCCAGGTTAATTGCCCCTGGAATTCCTAGGGCTAGGATATACCCAGCTGTTTTATTTTTGACAGATTTTTTTCCCCAGAATTATTTTTTAGTGAGCTCACCTTCTATTTTATGGCCCTTCTTATCACAAATTTATTTTTGTGTTATGCACACTTAAGTGATACTCTTTGTTTGACCAGCATGCCTAAGTTGAAACATTTCTATGTGCCCTTCAAAATTATTTGTGTGTGTGTGTGTGTGTGTGTGCGTGTGGAACTGGGGATTAAACCCAATGGTGCTTTACCACTGAGCTACATCCTCAGGTTTTTTTATTTTTTATTTGAGACAAGGTCTCTCACAAAGTTGCCCAAACTGACCTCCAACTTATGATCCTCTGGCCTCAGCCTCCTGAGTTGTGGGGATTACATATGTGGTCCACCACTCGAGGTTTAAAATGATTTCTAAACTGCAATCTTAAGCATAACATGTAAAAGCTTTCGGCTTTATAGCTATCTACCTATATTTATCTCTTTGGCTTTCTGTTTATACTAAGATAGGAAGTTATTTGTGTTGCTTGGAGGTTTTTTGGGTTTTGGTTTTTAATCTCAGCCCACTTGCAAAATGCAATCAAAGAATTAACTCTTTACCTTATTTGAGACTGAAGTAATTAGAGGTTAGATTAGAAAGTTTTTCTCTGTATAAGCTGTTTCATGTGGAAATTTTGACTCAAAGCTGAGATATGGTGTGCAAACAAAAAAATCATAATGTTTAGTTGTTTTATTAGTTTTTTATTGTTATGATCAAAATATCCAAAAGAGGAAGAAGAATTTATTCTGGCATATGATTTCAGAGATATCAGTCCATGGTTGGCTTGCTCAAAGCAGAAACATCATGTTAGAAAGGCATGGCAGAGGAAAGATGCTCAGCTCATGGCAGCCTAGAAAGAGAGAGGGGGTGGGAGGGTCAAGGATAAGAAGTAGTTTCCAAAGGCACATCCCCCTCCCACCCTCCCAACCTTCCTATAGTTTGTAACTCTTCCCAGTAGTTCATTCATGTCATGAATCCATCAAATGCATTAATCCACTGATAAAGTCAGAATGACTATGAGTACATCACTTACCCAAAACCTGACCTCTGGACAATGTTTCATTGGGGACCAAGCCTTCAACATGTGAGCTTTTGGGGGACATTCCTGATCCAATGACAACAGTCATATAAACATATGACCTTAGCTTGGTTCAATTTTTTTGTGAATGTAATTTGTATTCAACTCTCATTTTACAAATTAATAAGTACATATTAACATATTATTCTGTCTCATAAATAAAATTTAATGTAAGTAGATATATCACAAATGAGCTAATTTAAATTTGTTGGTAAAATAAAATTCAGAATGTCTAAAATTAGCCAGGAGCAGTGGCTCACATCTGTAATCCCAAAGGCTTCGGAGAATGAGGCAGGAGGATTGTGAGTTCAAAGCTAGCCTCAGCAAAAGTGAGTCACTAAGCAACTTAGTGAGACCCTGCCTCTAAATAAAATAAAAAATAGGGCTGAGGATGTGACTAAGTGGCTGAGTGCCTTGAGTTCACTCCTCGGTACCCACCCACAAAAATAAATAAATAAATACATAAAAAGATAAAAAGTCTAAAACTTCTAACCTTTTTTTTCCCCTCATGTTCCTGGCCATTCAGGATAATATTTATTTATCTTTTAGGTGTTCAAGACACAATGTCCATTGCTTTCTATGTTTAAAATACAACATCAACTTTTAGGTTTGACAAAGAAATAAGGTGTTAACTATGCTGGTCTTATATGTTGGTTTTCATGAGTAATCTAAAAATGGGCAAATTAGTAAATATAAGAAGGAAAATGTTTATATAGATGGAGATAAAACATCTGAATCATTTACAAAATACTGATAAATCGATTGCTAAATATAAATTCAAGAAGTCTTAGCTTTCTAAATTATACCAGGTATCTATCTGTTAAATGTATTTTTATGAACTGTTAATATATAGGAAAATAACTTTTCCCTGGATCTTTACTTAAAAATAAGACTTTACCAGGTGCAGTGGCACCCACCTGTAATCCAAGTGGCTAGGGAAACTGAGGCAGGAGGATTGCAAGTTCAAAGCCAGCCTCAGCAATTTAGCAAAGACCTAAGCAACTTATTGAGACCCTGTCTCTAAATAAAATATAAAAGACTGCTATATGTGGCTCACTGGTTGAGTGCCTCTGGGTTCAATCTCAGTTACAAAAAAAAAAAAAAAGGCTTTTAAGAGTGAATATTCTAATTAACATGTGCAATTCTATACAGAAAGAAAGAGAAAGGGAGAAAGACTTTTAAGCTGCATTTTAATGAAAATATTTAGGAGTGTAGAATTTTTTCTTAAAAAAGAAGTAATTTTTCTAAATTTTAAAAATTTATATGTTTTGTTTCAACCTGTAAATTTTAAAAGAGACAAAAAAAGTAGAACAAATCTTTTCTCTTATTTTAAACCAAAAATTGGGGTGAAAAGATACAAACAAAGTTATAAGGATTAGGATATGTCTTTTAGAGAGTGTTTTTGAATGAGGAAAGATTTTGTATGGTAAAGTATGATGTTTGTCCTAAAGTAAAATGACTGGATTCTTTCAAAATGGGAAGAAAGATAAGCCAAAAACTCAAAAGCTAAATGTTTAAACAAGTTGCAGATAATCTAAGCAGGTTGCAGGTTTGTGAAGGACCAGTGTCCTAAAAGGAAATGTACTTGTAATTATGCTGGCTATAATTAAGAGAAATTATTTGCAGGGTTTTCAAAAATAAAAATTTAATCCACTGGTTGTAAAACCAGAATCTGGGTTTCTACATTTTTTTTTTTTAATTTGTTTTGTTCTGTTACCAGGGTTTTTGTTTTGACCTCAAGTGCACCACTGAGCCACATGCTCAGCCCACATTAACCTTCAGGATATATAAAAAACTCAAAACACTTAACACCAATAATAATAAAATAACCCACTCGATAAATAGTCTAAGAAACTGAATAGAAACTTCACAGAAGAAGAAATACAATTGATCAACAAATATATGAAAAAATGTTAAACATCTCTAGCAATTAGAGAAATGCAAATGAAACTACTTTAAGATTTTATTTCACTGCAGTCAGAATGGCAATTATCAAGAATATAAGCAACAATAAATGTTGGCAAGGATGTGGGAAAAGGTACACTCATACATTGTTGGTGGGATTACAAACTGGTGCAACCATTATGGAAAACAGGAAGATATTCCTCAGAAAACTTGGAATGGAACCACCATTTGACCCAGCTATTCTACTCTTTGGTTTATACATAAAAAACTGAAAATCACCATAAGACAGCAACACAGCTATTGTTTATAGCAGCTCAATTCATAGTAGATAAGCTATGGAACCAATCTAGGTGCCCTTCAACAGATGAATGGGTAAACAAAATGTATATATACACAATGGAATATTACTTAGACTTAAAGAACAATGAAATGGCATTTGCAGGTAAATGGATGGAGCTGGAGGATATCATGCTAAGTGATGTAAACCAATTCCAAAAAACCAAAGGCTGAATGTTTTCTCTGGTATGTAAATGCTAATTCACCATAAAGTGGGGGAATGCTAGGGAAGAACAGAGTTTCTTTGGATTAAACTGGGGACTGAAGGGAGGGGAGTGGGCATGGGGGTAGGTGAGGGTAGTTAAATGAATCAGACATTTCTATATGAGCATATATGATTACACCACAGGTGTGATCCTACATTATGGCAACAGAGAAGAATGAGAAGTTATTCTCCATTTATGTATGATGTGTCAAAATGCATTCTCTGGTCATATGTAACTAATTAGAACAAATTAAAAGTTTCAAGAAAAAGGCTTTCTCTCTTAAAAAGAGTGAAAATACTTTAAGGGATTGTTATAAACTGAACCATGTCCTACCAAAATCCATATGTTGAAGCCTTAGCTCCTATAATCTCAGAATGTGACTGTATTTGGAGAGAAGCCCTTTAAAGAAGTGATTAAGATCAAAAGAGTTTTTTCTATCCTTTTAAATTTAATTTTCTAATTTTGAGAGAGGATGTTGCTAAGTTCCTGAGATTGGCCTTGAACTTGCAATTCTCCTGCCTCAGGCTGCCATATCGATGGGATTTCAGGCATGTGCCACCATGCCCAGGTCAAAGAGAGCTTGATTGGGCCCTAATTCTATAGAACTGGTGTACTTATCAGAGGGAATTGGGATCTACAGAGAGACATGAGGGATGTTCAAGCCTGGGAATAGTTCATGTGAAAATGCTGAGAAGCAGCCCTCTGCAATCCAAGGAGACAGGCCTCAGGAGACTAATGCTGCTGACCCCTTGATCTTGGACTTCTAGTCTCCAGAACTGGATAATATACATTTCTTTTGTTGAAGTCACCTAATCTGTGGTATTTTCTATGGTATCCCTGGCAGCTAACATGGTGGCTTAAAACAGTTGAGTGCCATTTGGGTCCACATTAACCTTGCCCTTCCTGTGAGGCCACCCTCCCTTGCTCATTGCTCTCCAGTCACATGGGTGTTCTCTGGTTTCCAGGATTTTGGCCTTTCCATGCACCATTTCTTCTCCCCAGAACTCTGGACTTCCTGCTTTTTAAGTGGCTGAATCCTTGCCCCACAGTCTCAGCTCATGTATCATTTCTGCAGAGATGAAGAACCACCCCATATAACAGAAGTGTCCCCCTGATATTTTCTACCCCTGGCCGTGGTGTGCTTCTTTCCTAATTTTATCATGATTTTCAATAATTTCATTTGTTTACTTTTGTGTCTTGTCTTTCCCAGTAGAAGATTTCAGCACCACGAAGACAGGAACAAGTCTGTCTTATTTATAGTTGTGTCCAGTGGCCTAGCAAAACCTAGAGCTTTAATAAATAATTTCTGAGAGGAAAAAATATGTTGTCGAGGATGTGGGGAAAAAGGTACACTCATACATTTTTGGTGGGACTGAAAATTGGTGCAACCAGTATGGAAAGCAGTATGGAAATAATTCAGAATACTTGGAATGGAACCACCATTTGACCCAGTTATCCCATTCCTCAGTTTATGCCAAAAGGACTTAAAAACAGCATCCTACAATGATGCAGCCACATCAATGTTTATAGCAGCTCAATTCATAGTAGCTAAATTATGGAACCAACCTAGATGCCCTTCAACAGATGAATGGATAAAGATAATGTGGTAAATATGGGCATATAAAAATATTACTCAGCATTAAAGAAGAATGAAATTATGGCCATCTCTGGGTAAATGGATGGAACTGGAGAATATGCTAAGTAAATAAGCCAACCCCCAAACCCAAAGGCTGAATGTTTTCTCTGATATGCAGATGATAATTCACAAAAGGGGGGGACTGGAGAGGAATAGAGGTACTTTGAATTAGGCAGAGGGACTTGAAGGGAGGAGAGGTGTGATGGTGGGGGTAGGAAGGATAATAGAATGAACTGGACACTAATACTGTGCATAAATGATTACACGACCAGTGTGATCCTACATCATGTATAGCCAAAAGAATGAGAAGTTATACTCCAATTATGTATGACGTGTCAAAATGCATTCTACTGTCATGTATAACTAATTAGAACAAATTTTTTAAAAAAGAGAAAACTGGTCAGATTAAAATTAAATATTGTGAACTGTTGGCAAAGTGTGGGGTTGTTATCATATGTCCAATAGAGAAAATGGGATCTCTTGTTATGGGGTGATTATGGGTGGAAGTTGAGACACCTGGGAGTCTTCAGACATGGAAGTCAAAAGGTGACACAGGTGTCTAGCTTGGGGGGGGGGAGTGTCATTTGTGAGAGAGTAATTGGGAAGGGGCAAGGCATTGTTGGGAGGTTTCTGACCAGGGACTTGACCTGTCACTCCCCACTCTCTTTAGTCTCTGCTAAGACTTTCATGAAAGAGTTTTAAGTTTCTGAAAGAAGAAAACTCCCAGAGAGTGTGATGAGTATAATTCTAGGAACTGTAAGAATCTATAGAGGCCACGATTATGTAAATGCTGGTGCCAACTGTCCTAGGTGTTAGCTTTTCTTAATCCATGAGAAGGCAACCCTTTCAGATACATAGAGACTATTTCACAATCATCATAATGTACTTGATGCCAGGGGCCTACAATTCCCAGCTGGGCAATGCTATTTATTACCAACAGATGTAGGCATAAAATGCAGGCTCAAGCAATCTCTAGGGCACATTGCTATGCTCTGTAGTTTAGTTGTGGTCCTTAATCTTTTATAAAAATTTTTTTTAAACACTTACACATTGTAATTTAAATACTTTATGTCAGAGAAAAAATTCACTAATAACAGCCATGCTCAATACTGTCTCCTGGGAGAACTCTCTTGATAAGAATGAACCAATGAACACAGGTTATTATAGCACTTTTCACGGTATGCTTCATATTTTTATCAAATTACCAGGATCTGAAAAATACCAAGATGAATAAGACATGGTTCTGTCCTCAAGGAGCTTATGGTCAGTCTCTGCAACTTTCAGACAGGAACACCAAAGGTATCTCAAAGAAGTATGTTATAAGTGTTAAAGGAGGTGCCAGATAAAGCAACTAAGGGTCAAGAATGTGAATGAGGATAGCTCTCAATAAGTCAAGATGCAAATGAAGCAGGCCTTTGATAGGGGACTTAGAGGGTCAGCAGGGTGTCAGGAGGTACACATGGTAGAAGCAAGAATTCTAGGGAGAAGAAGAGGCTTCAACAGTTCTGCTTGTCTAGAACACTGGGTTTTTAAGTCATAGCACTATTGGCACTTTGAGTCAGATCACTTTTTGTTATAGGCAGAGTCTAATGTGTTGTTGATTTGTAGCAAAATTGTGACCTCCACCCACTAGATGTCAGTGGCACATCTGCACCCAATAATGATAACCAAGAATGTGTCAGGAACTGCCAAAAGTCCCCTAGGGTTTGGGGACAAAATTACCTTGGACGAGAACTATTGATATGGATATATGCTATTGGTGTAGGAGCAGGCTCCTGATAAAAGGGTAAATTCAGAATCCTTCCTGTCCCTGTGCTCACTTGCCCTTATTCATATTAGGATGCAGCATGAAGGCCCTCACCAGAAGCCAGCACCAAGCTCTTGGGCCTCCCACTCCCAGGACTGTGAGCCAAGTAGACTTGTATTATTTACTAATTACCCAATGTGTGTCACAATGATATAGTGACAGAAAATGGACTAAGATACTTTAGTTTGAGATTCATCCTTGTTATTGAGTGTGTTAATAATGGACTATTCTTCTGCATGGATATACCAGTTTGTTTATTCCTTTGTCTGCTGATTTGGATTCATTCACCTATTGATAAATTCTGTTCAATTTTTTGCTATTATAAGTAAAACTTACGAACTATTGTCTACAAATCTTTGTGTAGGTATATGCTTTCCTTTCTAGTAAATAGCTAAAAGTTAATGGCTGGGTCCTATGGCAGGTATATTTTTAACATTTTATTATTTTTATTTTTATTTATTTATTTGGTACTGGGGATTGAACTCAGGGGCACTTGACCACTGAGCCACATCTCCAGCCCTATTTTGTATTTTATTTAGAGACATGGTCTCACTGAGTTGCTTAGTGCTTCACTTTTTGCTGAGGCTGGCTTTGAACTCTCAATCCTCCTGTCTCAGCCTCCCAAGCCACTGGGATTACAGGTGTGTGCCACCATGCCTGGCTATTTTTATCATTTTAGGAAATTGCTTTCCAAAGTAGTGCACTAGTTTACATTTCCACCAGCTGTGTGATCAATCCTTTTCATTTTAATCATTGGTTTTAATGAGTAATGGTATTGAACATTTTTAGTGTGTTTGTCATTTCCTTGTTTTAGGGCCTGTTCACATCTTTCCTCCACTTCATGAATTTTGAGTATTTGTCTTTCTACCCTGAAATATGTTTTATATACTAGGGAAAATCTTCGTTTGCAAAAATATATGTTTTACAAGTATTTTGCCCTGGCCTTAGGCTTGCTTTCAAAAAGCAAAGAGTGTTTGTTTTGTTTTCATTTCTTTTAATGAAACCCAATGTATTGTGCTTTTATTTATAATTTTATCCTTTTGTTTTTTATGTCATGTTAAAAATATCTTTGACAAATTCAATGTTATTCAGATTTTTTTTCTTGTATTTCATTTTGAAAGCCATGAATTTTTTTAGCTCTAACATTTGGATCTGTGCTTTCTTTTGTAGTAAATTTTTTTTATATTAAAATTGCATAAAAGGAATAAACATTGAGATTCACATTTTTTAATATTTGTGTCCAGTTGTCCCATGGCTACCTGTTGAAGAGATTGCACTTTTTCCAAGAACTTGCCTTGGCACATGTGTTTTAAAGTGATTCATTGTACATGTGTGGAGTCTATATCTAGACTCTATTCTGTTCCACATGTCTACACAATATAGACACATTTGTAGGTATCTGTATATCTCCTTAATTTCAATACCACACCTTCTTGATTACTGGAGCTTTAATATGCCTTTAAAAGGATAGTTTTAAGCTTTCAAGTTTTAACTTATTTTCTAAGTTTGCTTAAATAGTATTATCCTAGGTCCTTTGAATTTTCATGCTAATTTAAGAATGAGCTTCTAGATTTCTATAAAGAAGGCTGCTGAGATTTTGATTGGAATTCCATTCATCAAAAGATTAACTTAGGGAGAATTGAAAAATTAACAATATTGAATCTTCTGATCAATAAGTAAGTTCTCACCTTTTATTTTAGTGTATATCCATTCTCTGAGCTATGATTGTAGTTTTCAGTGTGCAGGTTTTACATATATTTCAACAATATTATTTCTAAGCATTTCATGCTAATTCTATAGAAAGTGATTTTTTGAAAAATATTTTCAATTTCTAGTTATTGGTTATACCAGGACGCAAGAAAAGACCACTGACTCCAATTAAAAATCAAATTAAAGCAAGCTTATTATTTCGACCGGCGGGGCTGCCTCTCCCTCCCAAAATGGTGGGAACAAGACAGCAACCCCAGCTTTCCTGCAGCTCAGCTTTATAGCCCAGAAAGTTACACAAAGGGGGTTACAGATAACAGAACTCTGACAAGCATCAAACTAATGGTAGTTTACATTTTTTGCTGGCCCCAACATCAAAATTTATGAGGGCCATTAGAGCCTCAGAGAGGGTCGTTGTCTGGCCAGGGAAGGCCAATATTTATGAGGTGTCACTAAAGTTTCAGAGAGGGCTGCTATCTGGTCAGAGAGCCAGGCATGTGTGAGTTTAAGGCATGGGCAGGCATTCCAAGTAGGTTCAAAATTTGCAGTAATTTATAGTAAAGCCGAAATTATCTTTTCATGGCTTTATGGCGAGATGGCTCCCAATTTTAAGAAAAGATCAGGTTGGGTCTATCAATTCAGTGTTCATGTATAGATATATAATTGATGATTTTGCATACTAAAATTTTGTTAAATATTAGTTTCGGTAGCTTTTTTCATATTTCTTAGAATTTCTACATAGATGGTCATGTTGTCCATGAATAAGTGAAACTTTAGCTTTTGCTGCACAATTGGATGCCTTTAATTGATTTTTCTCGCTTCATTGCATTAATTAAAACTTCTAGCTCAATACTGAATAGAAGTTATGAGGACAGAAATCCTTGCTTTGGTCTTGATTATAGAGTGAAACTATTCAGCCTTTCCCCATTAAGTATGGTAGTTGTGGGTTTTTGTTTTCTTTTGCTTTGTTTTTTGTAGATGTCTTTTATTAGGTTGAGGCAGTCCTCTTCTTGTTCTAGTTTGCTGAGGGTGGTCTCTTATAGTTGCAAACCCTGCACCTAGCTCCAGGAATGGCTGTGTCATCTATAAGGCCCAGTGCAAAGTGCAAATGAAAGGCCTTCTATTCAGATTTCAGGATGTGAATTAAGGGGACCACATAGCTTGCAGGCTCCTGAAACAGGTTCCCTGAGGGAAAATGCTAATCTGGGGAGGTCTCTGAGACTGCCACAGCTTCTCGGAAAGCCAGTGTCCTGTAAAAACACTTTCAAAAAATTTACCTTAATCTTCAAATGGTGCTTATGATACTTTCATATTCTATCAATGCATGCATTGAATTATTTGTTATTCAATCATAGCAGCTACTCTTTACCATTGATCCTTAAGGATTTGAACATCTTCTCTAACTTTTTTTACAATTCTAGAACATTTTCTTTGTGGTGATTTTCTGTCATTTACTTTTAGAAGAAGTTGAAGTAAAGCCTGTATCAAAGCAAGGAAATCCACCTCCAAATGCTGCTTATCCCCTGAAAGCAAAGGAAAAACCAGTGGTATCAGGGCTTCTGCTTTCCAGGCCACTCTTTTGCTTCTCTGAAAAATCTTCAAATGTATCTTGAAATGAGTGTATTAAAAATGGGCCCTTTCCACCAAAATATGGCCTGACATTATCATCCGGATTCTGGAATGGGAAGTCAAATTCAAATGATCTGTGACAATGACTTCCACCACATCTTCGAAAAATTTACCAAGCTAGACCATGTTCCCCCTCAGACCACATTCATTTCAGGGGACACACTTTCCAAAGTGGATTTGGCAAAAAAAAAAAAAAAATCTAGATCTAGAGAATGCAAAGCTTATAACTGAGTTTCATTTATTTTTTCATCTCCTCCTCTAATTTTTAAAACACATTGTTACATTTTTATTAAGGTATAATGCTTGAATTACAATTCAATGAATTTTGACATTGTATTCTCCAGTAAAACATCGCCACCATCAAGATAATGAACATATTCACTACACACAAAACATTCATCTTTTCAAGTCCCTTTTCCCACTCCTCTTTGCATCATTCAACTCACATACTTATAGATATCATGCAACTGTCACAGGATGAACCCTGAGGATGTCCCCAGAAGGGAGGAGACTTCAACTCAGCTCAGGCAGGCTCTGGACTTACACCACAGAAAGAAATTTCAGGATACATTAGAAGATGAACCAATTGAGAATTACTTAGGAAAGCAAGGAGATTTATTCAAAGAAAGCAAACAATAGAGCAGGATATGCACCCAGAGGGAGGAGTGTGGTGCTCCAAAGTGAGGCACACATTGGGGTCTCAGTCTCCTTCTTTTATAATTTCACTGAATTTATTAGATCTTTTTGTTCATGCATTGTGCTGATGGAATTACAGGTGGTGCTGCCACAATGGGATCCCTCTGAAGATATTTTTGTCAACGTTGTTTAGGCTGTTTTTGATACTTTCAATTTCCCTGAGTATTTGATATTCAGCTTAACCATATGTAAAAATTCCTGATGGGGTTGTTGTAGCTGTTGTGTTGAATCTAAACTTGAAAGTGGACACAGCAGCTGTCTTAACAATATTTAAACTTCAAACCCATAAACCAGACATTTTTCTCCATTTTGTAGCATGTTCTTTAATTTTTTTCACAAAGTTATTTTGTAGTTATGTATTGATATTCCACATCATTTCTCAGGTTTTTTTCCAAGGATATCCTGCCTTTGGTGCTGTTATAAATGATGTTATTTTTTATCTGATTTTCTGATTATGTGTTGCTGGGAATATTATATATATATATATATATATATATAATTTCAACCTTGTTGACTTGCTAAAGTAACTTATAGTAGCTTTTCAAAATAGATTACGTTGGATTTCCTATATAGACAATTTTATCTCCAGCTAATATAGACACATTTTCTTCTTAATTTCCAATTTGAATGACTTTATTCCCATTTCCTGCTCTATTGCACTGGGTAGAACCCAAAGCACAGCATATAGTCTTTCATCATTATTTATGATGTTAGCTAATGTGTTTTCATATATGTTCTTTATCAGGTTGAAGAAGTTTCCTTCTATTTCTAATTTAATGTGGATTGTTAAAAATAACTTTTAAGTTCGTTCTTTCTGTATTTATAATGTGGTGCTGAGGATTGAACTCAGTGCCTAACTCATGCAAGGTAAGCACTCTTCCCCTGAGCTACAACCCCAAACCAATAATGAGGTTTTTAAACAGGAATAGATGTACAGTTTTATCAAGTGCTATTTCTGTATCTTCCAATGATCGTATTTTCTTCCAAATTGGTAATAAAATAAATTATATTGCTTAATTTCCCAACATTCCACCAGTCTTGCATTACTGAGTCACTTTTGACCTTTTGGATTTGAACAATTGGATTATGATGTACCTTGGAGTATATTTCTTCATGTCTTTTGTGTTTGGGGGTTGTTGAGGTTTTTGGATCAATTGTATGTTCTTTTTATCAAATTTGGACATTTTAGTGATCATTTCTTAAAACATTTCCTCTGTCTCCCTCCTCCCTAGCAGATATCTGTTTCATAGATATTAGGCTACTTAAGGTAGCCCCATACTGACTTTCCCTCTGGATATCAAGTCATGCCTTGTCAATGATATAAGAGCATCCAAGCTAATACACTGCCTTAAGAGGACATAAATGGTAAAGATTCCACTGAGAAATAAGAAAAATAATTGCTCAGTCCCAAGGGAAACACTACCCTTTATCTTTTACAACTCCTATGTTAATAGAAAGGTGAATATTCCTACTGGTTCTCTAGGGCTTGAGTGGGGTTTATCTGCACCCTCTGGAATTCATGTTGAATGAATTCTCCTTGTAAAGTATTAAGAAATGGAAGCTGGTGAGACATTTAGTAGGTTCATTTAGTTCCAACCTAATGAACCAAATTATTATTCCACTCAAACCAAGACAATTCTGAATTAATAGATTGTCTTGAGAGTTGGTCTGATGTAAAAGCTGGTTTGGGCATGTGTTTAGTGTGTGCCTTATTTCCTCTTATATTTCTCCCCAATGGAAAGTCATTAAATACTTTATTATATGAATTTTATAAGAGAGCACAGAAAGGTAGTATGAGCTTTAAGAACACTTGCTGAAATTTACTGAGAATTTACTTGGTGCCAGTTGTTAGTTTCTCATAAGATTTTTTAAAATGAATCCCTTATCAGTAAAATTTTAAGACATGGCATATATGATCATTAGTATCTCTATTTACAGTATATTGAATTTTTGTATTTTTCATAATTTGCTTGACATAATATTACCTGTTACTGACAAAACAGAGACTAATGTTATTTCAAATCTGAGCATAGCATCCCAGAGAAATTCAGGGAGTTACTAAAGTCACATACCATAGCAGTGGTGGCACCTGAGTTCAAGGATTCTCAACTACACCAGTATTTCCTAAACTTAAATTGGTTCTCATACTACTGTCATAATTACTGCTATATATTCACTATTCTTTATGAAATACCTTTCCTTTGATTCTCCCTTTTTAATCTAAAATATGGTTTTAAAGGAAATACAGTTTTGTCACATAGACTGGACACCAAAATTATTTTTCATAAATACACAGTAAGTGGAAAAATACATTGAATAAAACAAAGTGATCTTATTAAATTCTAGTTAGATATTGCTGTCTACTGATATTCCTGAGTATGATATTCTAGCTTTTTCCCTGTAGAGCAGAGATGGAGGTCAAATGCCTTGGGCATTATAATATGCTTGGGTGACCCAGCATACTTCCCAAGGGAAAACCTAAATCTCCATGGCTTAATATGGAGTGAATACCCTCAATTAATTCACAGGTGGCCTCCCTAAATGGTTAGACTGACTCAAGTGGATAAACTGCCTTGTTATTGATATATAATAATCCATACTGCTTTTTAGATTTCATCATGATATAATTGATAGACCCAACCTGATTTTCTCTTAAAATTGAGAGGCCTCTCACTACAAAGCCATGAAAAGCTAATTTCTTTACTATTATTTCCTAAATTCTGAACCTGCTTGAAATGCCTGCCTGTACCTTGAACTCACCCATGCCCGTCTCTCTAACCACATAGCATCCCTGTCTGAAACTTTAGTGAAGCCTCATAAATCTTTGCCTTCTCTGGGCAGATAACAACCCTCTGTGAGGCTCTAGTGACCTTCATAAATTCTGTTGCCAGGGCCAGCAAAAATGTTATGCTTGTCAAAGTTTTGTTATCTGTAACCCCCCCTTTGTGTAACTTTCTGGGCTATAAAGCTGGGCTGCAAGAAAGCTGCAGGGCTGTCTTGTTCCTGTGGTTTTGGTTGGGAGAGGCAGCCTGGCTGGTCAAAATAATAAGCTTGCTTTAATTTGATTTTAATTGGAGTCAGTGGTCTTTTCTTGCATCCTGGTCTAAAAATAATGTAATGAAAGGATGCTCAAATCTTCTCTTTTCAATTAATACAGTCATCCCCTTCGCCCCACACACAATTTTTTATTTTTGTGTGTGGCACTTGGGATTTTAACTCAGAGCCTTGTGCATCTGAGGCAAGCATTCTACAAATGAGCTATATCTCTAGTGCCCCCACCCCTGCAATTTAACTGATATAAAGCAGTTAAAAATGGGACAATGGACAGGGCAAGGTGGAAGCTGCTAATTGCAGTACTGCACACCAGAGTGCAGCACCATTGAACAGACCACCCAACAATGTCACATGGCCCATACTTTCAGCCCCATCTTTGAAAGTGGTTGTCTCCATCTTGGGACACCTCCACCACCATTTTGGGCTTTCTCTATTGCCTCCTCTTCCATCTTTAGTTAGGGCAGATTCCATCATGGGACATCAACTGGGGCCTGGAAGCATAATATCAAGGTACCTATAGGCTCAATGCTACTGCTGCCACCAGCTAGGAACATAGCTGCTTCCATCTAGTGACAAAAATCAGAACCTGGAAGACCATCACCAAAGTCCCTAAGAGCATGGTTGCATCAGAGTTATCCCTATAGGTTGTGCTAAGAGACACCATCCTGTTGTGGAGGCAACAGGGAGCCTTGCTTGGAGTTTAATTTCTCTTTTTTCTCCTGTTAATACCCAATTTCTTTTGACTCCCCTTTCTCTTGTTGTATAATCTAATACCTCTCTATTCTCACATCTTACATCGTAAAAATCACAACCTCTTCCCCATTCTCTCTTTGTCCACAATTAGAAATGGTAAACCCTTATGCAAACCTACTGGTTATATGGTAGAAGATAAACCAACTCATCATATTTGTTTAAAGCAAAAAAAAAAAAAAACTATAAATGTCTCAATAGAAGCTAATTAATCTATGGGTGCATATTGGTTGCATTGTGTCTGGGTTTTTAGCCCCCTCCTTCCCTCCTGACCTGAGGGAGAGATTGGGGAGAGCATGCTCTGACCAGGATGAGCCAAGAAAGAAAAATGTTGACTGACTGCCTGCACCCAGCCCTCCCAGTGGAACTTCCTCCCAGTGGAACTTCCTCCCAGAGGACAATCAGATGTGTCAGGGAGATCAGTCAAAGCAGGATCTCAGTTAATTGAGAAAACACACACAGCTAATATAATGTACAGGAGCCAATCAGGATAAAGGTCAGCAGGGTGGTATCTTAGCTACATGTGGCCCCACGACCGACAGGAAAGTGGGTAGCAATTAGGTTTCCTCTTTTCTGGTGCAATATGCCCCACATGTTACATCATGCCCTACAGCATTAGGTGCTGTAAAAACATTGATCTTCACTTTAAAGATGAAGTATTGGTAACCTGAAGGGACACTACAAGATTATAGGGTAGAATCTATGATACCTCACAGCTGCAAGGGAAGAGAGGAAGACACATAGAAATATGAAATAACAAGGGAGAAATTTCCCCCAAACAAACCAAGGTACTATAATAATAGAATTCATTGATAGCACAGTAGATGAAATGTTAGAAAGAGGTTCAGAATGTACATAATTAAATGACCTGCAAATTAAACAATGACCTAAGAGAGAAAAATGCAGGCAAAAATTGATTACTCCAACAGAGAGATAAGAGATCAAATAGAAGTAGCAAAAGATTATTTCAAGAAAGCGATAGAGATTCTGAAAAAAAAAACAACTCAGAAATTCTTTAAATGAAGGAAACAATAAACCAAATAAAAAAACTCTATAGAAAGAATCACCAACAGACTATATCACTAGGAATACAGAACTCAGACAAGGAAGACAAAATGTACAAGCTTGGAAAAAAAAGTTGATCACACAGTGAAGATGGTAAAAAATCCCATGAACAAAACATTCAAGAATAATGGGATAACATCCAAAGACCAAATCTAAGACTTACCAGGATAGAAAAAGGTACAGAGATTCAAAACAAATATACAATCTCATCATCAAAATAATATCAGGAAATTTCCCAAATACGGAGAATGAATTGGAAAATCAAATACAAGAGGAGCACAGGACACCAACTGTACAAAATTACAACATGGCACATTATAATGAAAATGCCTAGCATGCAGAATGAGGATAGAATTTTAAAGACTGTAAGAGGGAAGAATCAGGTTACATCTAGGAGGTGACCAATTCATATCTCAGCAGGTATTTTAACCCAGACCCTCAAATCCAGGCAATCCTGGAACAACATATACCAAGCTCTGTAAGAAAATGAATGCTAACCAAGAATATTATGCCCAGTAAAACTGGGCGTCATATTTGATGATGAAATAAAAAATATCCTTGATAAAGAAAAGTTAAGAGAATTTACAGTGAGAAAGCCTGCACTACAGAATATTCTTGGCAAAATATTCCATAAAAAGGAAATGAGAAACAGGAATAAAATTCTGCAGAGGGAGGAACTATACTAAAGAAAAGGCCAATGAAAGGAGAAATCAAGACAAGTGAAAAACCAAAAATAAATCATAATGACAAGGAGTACAACACATATCTCCATAATAACCCTGAATGTTAATCACCTAAACTCATCAATTAAAAAACATAGACTGGAATATTGTATTTAAAAAAAGACTCAACAATATGCTGCCTTCAAGAGACTCATCTTACAAGAAAAGACATCCACAGACTGAAGGTGAAAGGATGAAGAAAAACATAGCCTTCAAATGGACCATGTAAACAAGCAGGGGTTTCCATCCTCATAGCAGATAATGCAGTCTTCAAACCAAAGTTAGTCAGAGGAATAAAGAAGGTCATTTTCATGCTATTTAATAGAATCATACATCAATAAGACATAAAAATTGTAAACATCTATGCCCCAAACAATGGGGCATCTATGTATATCAAATAAAACCTTCTCAATTTCAAGAATCAAATAGACCACAGCACAATAATACCAGGCGACATTATCAAACTTCGCTCACCACCACTGGATAGATCTTCCAAAGTATAAACAAAGAAAATATAGAACTCAATAATTGACAATCAATAATTTAGTCTTAACATGTACATATATATATACATATATATATATATATATATATATATATATATATATATATATAATGTAATATTCCATCCATCAATAAGCAGCACATGGATAATTCTCTAAAATAGATCATATGTTATGCCACAACAAAAGTCTAAGGAAATGCAAAACATAGAGATACTAACCTGCATTCTATCTGAACTTAATGGAAAAAAAAATCAGAAATCACTGATAAAAGAAAAAAATAAAAGCTACTTCAACACCTGGAGACTAAACAATACAGTATTGAGTGATACGTTGGTAACAGAAGACATAAGGAAGGAGATAAAAAAAATTCTTAGAGGTCAATGAGAACTCCAATATAACATATAAAAACCTCTGGGACACAATGAAGGCAGTGCTCTGAGGAAAGTTCATTGTATTAAGCTTATTCATTGAAAGAATAAAAAGTCAACAAATAAACAACCTGATGTTACATCTGAAAGCCCTAGAAAAGAAGAGCAAACCAACACCAATAGTAGTAGAAGACAGAAAATAATTAAAATCAGGACTGAAATCAATGAAATTGAAACAAGGGAAACAATTGAACAAATTGACAAACAAAAATCTTGTTCTTTGAAAATTTAAATAAGATGACAAACCCTTAGCCACCCTAAAGAAAAGAAGGAGAGAGAAACCTCAAATTAATAAAATTCATAATGAAAAAGCAAATATTCCAACAAACACTATTGAAATAAAGAAGACAATGAGAAACTACTTTGAAAATTTAGACTCCAGTAAAATAGAAGATCCTGAAGAAACTGACAAATTAATAGAAGCATATGATTTACCCAAACTGAACCAGGAGGACATACACGATTAAACAGATCAATTTTAAGCAAGGAGATAGAAGATGTCATCAAAAGACTACCAATGAAGAAAAGCCCAGGACTAGATGGATTCTCACCTGAGTTCTACAAGACCTTCAGAGAAGAATTAATACCAATACTCCAGAAGTTATTTCATGGAATAGAAAAGGAGGGAAACCTTCCAAACTCATTCTATGAAGCTAATATCATTCTGACACCAAAACCAGACAGACACCTCAAAGAAAGAAAATTTCAGACCAATATCCCTGATGAACATTGATGCAAAAATTCTCAATAAAATTTTGGCAAATCAAATACAAAAAAAAAATATTAAAAAGACACTGCACCATGATCAAGTGGGTTTATTCCAGGGATACAAGATTGGTTCAACACATGGATATCAATAAATATAATTCATCATCACATCAATAGACTTAAAGATAAGAATCATATGATTATATCAATTGATGCAGAGAAAGTATTTGACAAAAATACAGTGTAACTTCGTGTTCAAAACACTAGAAAAACTAGGGTTAGTGGGACCATGCCTCAACATTGTAAGAGCTATCTATGCTAAATCCAAAGCAAATATCATTATAAATGGAGAAGCATTGGAAGCATTGTCTCTAAAAACTAGAACAAGACACTACTTATTTTCAGTACTTCTAATCAAACTAGTCCTTGAAACTCTAGCCAGAACAATTAGACAAAGAAAATAATTGTATTCTAATAGAAAAAGAAGAACTCAAACTATTATGATTTGCCAATGTCATGATTCTATACTTAGAAGATCCAAAAATTCAACCAGAAAATCCATACAATGATGTGTGGACTTAGGTTCATCCACTTTAGCAAATGTACCACTCTGGGGTGGTGGATCAATTTTGCTGTGGACCTAAGAGTGCTATAAATAAATAAATAAGGTGTGTCTGTTTAAAATGGAAAGCTGGGATCAATTCCACTATACTATACTATACTATACTATACTATACTATAGTGTTCACAGAACACTATAAAAGATGAAGAGAGCTCCAGGAAAACCCTGGGCCATTTCCAGCATGCACTTAGGCCCCCAAGTCATGTTATCACCCAGGGTGTTTAGTTAGGGACCTTAGCAGCCAGACAGGAAGATCAACCCTGGAATTTGAGGTCTGTTTCCCCAACGAAGGTGAATAATAAGCTTTACCATATTTATTTGGCACACTTTGAGAAGAGGATACTAAAGTGACTGACTAGCAAAACTTCAGGATGCATACAATATTTTAATGATCTGCATATGATACTGGAAACTTTCCTGTTGACGTTTAGTTACTTATATCTTGTTTTATTTTGGAAACTGCTATAAAAA
>NW_026007298.1:0-4217 GCF_001458135.2 Marmota marmota marmota
TGGCAAGGAACAGAAGGAACTTAAGAATGCAGAAAAGAACCAGGATCTAACTTAAAGTTGATAAGATGACTCTTCTGCTCTATAAGAAGTGATCTGAAGGGGGCATGTGTCTGGGTGAATAATGGGAAGTGAATTCCTTGGCAGTAAGGGATATCCAGGGGAAAAGTGAGTGTGACTTGGATCAGGGCAGGATTCAGGGAGGTGGTGCAGGATGGTCAGGTTCTGGGTCTATTCTGCAAAAGTATGCTTGGGGAGGGTTTGCTGGAGAGTCAACAGATGGGAGAGAACAAGATGAGTCAAGGATGACCCCTAAGGATGTGGCATGAGTAACATGAAGGATGCAGTTGTCACTTTTCAAGCATAGAAGATGGTGAAAGGAGCAGGCTTGGGAAGGAAAATGAGGAATTCTATTCTGGAACATGAGTTTGGATTGTTCATTAGACACCCAGGTGATATTGTTCAGAAGAAGTGTAATATATGAGTGTGCCTTTCAGGCGGAGGGCACCCTGAAATAAAAGTGAGAAGTTATAAGCACTGAGAGAGTATTTGAAGCCATTAGACTGGATTAGATGCCCAAGGGAATGTTGACAGGAAAGGGATGAGATTGAAATATTTGACATGGAGATCTATTTTTGTCAGTAGTTTTTTTTCCATATTTTTTGGTAGTTGTCGATGGACATAATGCCTTTATTTTATTTGTTTATTTTTATGTGGTGCTGAGGATCAAACCTAGTGCCTCATGCATGCTAGTCAAGCGCTCTGCCACTGAACTATAGCCCCAGCCCCTGTCGCTAGTTTTTAAGAGCAAAGTTCTTGGAAATATTGAAACACTAGGCTTAAGCACAAATAGCTTTTTTTCTTTTGCCAAATAGCAAAAAGATCTTCTATTAACTAAAAGTAAAACCCCAAGACCCTGAACCCTGGGTTTATATGAAGAAGTTTCTAGTCTGAGCAGGGGAGGAAGCTGAGGAGGAGCCAACAGATAGGATTTAGGTGTGAGGTAGGCAAGTGAGCAGACTTGGTAAAGGGGGACATGGCAACCATGGACCAGATAAAGCCCAGAGTTGGCCCTTGACTTAAAAAGGAAGTGGTCTTCTGAGGCAGGAGAACTGTTTCATAGAGTGATAGGGCAAAAATGCCAGGAAGCATGGGGAAAGGAACTTGGGTAGAACATAAGCCACTCAGTATCATCTGGCAAGTCCTATGACCAAATTTCTGCTTGATATTTGTTCTATCAATACAACATTGTTCTTGCAGTCCCTAAACCCATTTGCTTCCTCCCGCCATATCTGTGCCTTTTGTGCAAGCCCCTTGTCAACTACCTTCACTCTCTTTCTTAAACTAATCACTAGCATTACAATGCATGCAGTGGCAGCCCAAAATCTAAGCACTTTACCTGCTTTTTCTTTTCTTACAAATCTGTTGTGATTTTAGTCATCTTAAAAATAACTGAAATCTCTCTTACCACCTTATACCCTACTATCAAACTAAATAAACAAGAGCTGGGGTTGTAGCTCATTGGTGAAGTGCTTGCCTAGCACGTGAGAGGCATTGTCTTTGATCCTCAGCACCACATAAAAAAAAAGAAATAAAAAAAATAATGTTTGGGTTGTTATTTGGAATCTTTACTGAAGAAGAAATAGAGAAAGAGGCTGTTAACAGTTCAGAGTAAAGAGGGGAAGAGAGGTTTGTTTCAGTGTAGAATCCTTAATTTTTATGATTTTCTTCTGAAACTTTTAAAATTTTCATCTAAAAAAATTTTTTAGTTGTCATGGACCTTTAGTTTATTTATTTATATGCGGTGCTGAGAATCAAACCCAGGGCCTCACACATGCTAGGCAAGTGCTCTACCACTGAGCCACAAACCCAGCCCAAATTTTCATTTTTAATAGTGATAAAATACGCATAACTCAAAATTTACCATCTTAATCATTTTTAGGTGTACACTTCAGTACTGTGGGAATATTCAAATTGTGCAGTAGATCTTGAGAACTATTTTATCTTGTGGAAGAACTGAACTCTGTACCCATTAAACAACTCTCATTCCCTTCTTCCCCCAACCCCTAGCAAGTACCATTCTACTTTCTGTTTGTAAGAATTTAACTTCTCTAAGTACTTTATCTGAGTAAAATCACAGTATTTATCTTTTTGTGACTATTTCCCTTGTTATCAAGGCTCATCCATGTTGTATCATGTGTCAGAATTTCTACCTTTTGAATGCTGAATATGTCATTTGTTTATCCTTTCACCTGTTGATGGTCATATGGGTTGCTTCCACCTCTTGGTTGTTGTGACCAACACTTCAATGAACCTAAGTGTACAAGTATTTCTGAAGTCCCTGTTTTCACTTGTTTTGGACATGTACCCAGAATTGAAATTGCTGGATCATACTGGTATTCTATGTTTAATGTTTTGAGGATCTGCCATACTCTTCTGTATTTTGTGGCCAAGGAGATTCAGTGAAGTAAATGATAAAAGCATAGATCTAAAAGTTAGTAGACCATGATTTTGTTTCATCTGCTTTTGCCACTTGCCAGTCAGGAGATTTAGAAAGATCACTTTTCTGATCCTCAGTTTAATTACCTGGAAAATGAAAAACAGTAATTCCCTGATAGCCTCTGAGCCTCACTCATTTACTTATTGAAGGGGTATGTGTGTGGGAAGCCTTGCTCTAGGACTGGGGCTGCAACATTGAGCAGACAGACAAGATTCTTGCTCTTTGGAAGTTCACAGTCTGATGGATTTTAGCACTGAGAACAGAAACTGGCTATGAGAGTGCTCAGTAAACTGTAAATCACCAAGAAAATATTAGTGTTATGCTTGCTCCATTGAAGTTTTCTTCTGGAATATTTGGGTTTTTATTTGAGCAATAAATTGATGGAAAAAGAAAATAAAAAGAAATGATAGGCATCTCTGTCATAGAAGTTAAGTCCTTACATGAAATAGGCAGATATTAAATATTTGTTGAATGTGTAAAGGAAGGTATTGGGATTTGGAAATTCAGTGTAAGTAGATCTAAGTTTTATGTCTCTTTGTTAAATCTTCAGAAATATTAAATCCATTTTAAGAAAAGTTGGGAGTTATATCTAGCACTCAAAGGAACACAGAGGTGACCATACAGAAAAAAAATTAACTCAAAATTAAAAATACTGATTTTTAGAGAGTGTAAAATCACACATCACTGTCTCTAGATTTACAAATATAAATTAGAAGAACTTAATGCCATTGTAAAGAGCCAATCAGGGCTGGGGTTATAGCTTAGAAGTGCAACTCTGCCTAGCATGTGAGAGTCACTGAGTTTGGTCCCAGCAAGCACCACATAAAAAATAAAATGAAGGCATTGTGTCCATCTAAAACTAAAAATATTTTTTTAAAAAAACAACAGGACCAAATATCTAATGTTTCTCATTATGAATGAGGTAAATTTAAGGTCAGATATGATTTACTGAATTATTTTGAGGGGTAAAAGGGAAGTTTTGTTCCTGAAATTGTATTTATACTTAAAACATACAAAATGAGAATTTTTTTCTTCCTTAAAGAAGTCACATTTAGCAGGACACAACTTGAGTGATCACTCATGCAGTGATGAAGATTCTGTATTATCTATTTTAGAATTCTGCCACTTTTCATCAACTTTTCAGTTATATAAATATCTAATAAATTCCAAAAGTTCTAAGGCCGTGGACTGTGATACTTCATTTTTACACTCATTTGCACAGGACCCTGGGTGTTGACACTGATAAGCACTGGTGTGGCTGTGCGGGGGCAGCTCAACAGCTCCTTAGCAGATGGCTTTCTCCATTTCTTCTCCTCTACAGGCAAACATGCTGAAGACATATTTGGTGAGTTGTTTAATGAGGCTAACAACTTCTATATCAGAGCAAATTCTCTTCAAGACAGAATTGATCACCTTGCTGTCAAAGTTACCCAGCTGGATTCCACAGTCGAAGAGGGTAGGTAATTGCATGAAAGCAGTGAGCTAGAAGTGATGTTGACAAGACCGTAGTAATTAATTGCAGTGTAATTACTACTTTTTCCTTGGAGGATTATGTTGACATTTCATCTCATCGTTTCCTAGAAGAATAGTGAGGAAAACCCTATACAACATTGGGTTGATTAGTGATGAAAAGATTCATATCTTGTTTATCTCATACACAATGTATTTGCTATATATATATATATATATATATATATATATATATATATATATATATATA
>NW_026007299.1:0-4217 GCF_001458135.2 Marmota marmota marmota
CCCACTCTGGTGGTAAAGACGATTAAGAATGTGTAATTCTAAGCCTCCCCAGTTTTTAAAATTGTTCATGAGGGCAAAATAAAGTTCTTTTCAGGAACACAGCATCTTAAAATATTACTTCTCTGGAACCCCTTTTTAAGAGGATAATTAGAATTTTTGAACTCCACAAAAATGTATCTGAACACTAAAAGAAATAAATGAGATAACTCACAAGCTGGGGAGGGGGGAATCCAAGAAGGTGGGCTGAGAACAATCAGTCCAAATGAAAGCAGCAACAGGAAAAAAGAGTCATCAAAGTGTGAATTTGCTGAAAAATTGGGATGTTTTATGAAGATTTTATTGTGCTCCGTTACTAAGCCTATTCATGACTGGCTACGATTTCCCCTAAACGCAATCCACTGGGGGTGTTTTCCTGACTTGGGTTCTTCTCCTCTACTGCCATGGTCTGAAGTGCTCTGTCATGGCAACTTTGCCACAGCAAGGGCAAGGGTAGGACAAAGGTTCACACAAAAAGAAAGCCAATAAACAGTGTTAATAGTAAAGCCCACTTATTCATTCCTTCATAAAATGATAAGAGCGAAGTCAAGGGCAGCATGCAGGCAAGAAAAGAACAAATATTAAGTTTTCATAAAAGGAACAAAATTCCCTGAATTGGTTATTCAATATTTTAAATATTTGGCAAAGTTGACCAGTAAGTCAGTTAGCTCTAACTAAAATATCTTTAAGAAGAAGAAAGGGATCTTAGGAAACTAGAAAATGAACAAGAAATGTTAGTAGGGATAGGATGAGAAAGGTATATACATAACATTTCTTGTTCATTTTGTATATATTTCATCTTCTTAGAAAAAAACAAAGCAATCAGAAACTACAGGGGAGGAAAATGCTGTAGAAGAAAACTATGAATCTGATGAATATGAATCTGAAATCCAGCATGATTTTAACAATATGTGCAGTTTTTAAAAAAGGAAGAAAATCCATTTGATCTTCACATAAGGAACAGTCTTCACTGAGTGGTGTAAGTGGGGGCTGGAGTAGCACTGGGACCCTTAGTGAGAGGAATTTGATCACAGCACACTGTTAGAAAATGCAAAACGCGAAGGGAGTGAGTTTCAGGTAAGATCAGGACATGACTCCACTTTTCTGTAATTCTTGCTGCTTTTCCTTCTTCTGCCAGCTGAGCGCGAAAGCTGGCTTCCTTCTCAATCGCAAGATGGATGCCTCCATCAGTGGAATCACTGCTCCTATTTCTAATTTAGAGGTGGGAGGGGAAGCATTGCTTCCCACACTCGATGAGCTTCCTGTTCATTGGACCATCCCTAGACCAACCTACCTGACCAGAGCCAGTTGCTGATTGGCTTGGGCATAGGTTGACTGAAGAATAGCAATATTTGGGTCTGAACAATCCTAACTATGCCACCAGGTGCTCTGCAATGAGGAAGGGGCGGGACGAGTTGGGTGGAGCAAATACGTGTGATACATCCTATTACTTTCACAGTTTTATGGAACTTCACAAAGATTTTCCTTTTTCTTCAGTTTACCTCCAGAGTTTAGAACTGCACTGGGAATAATGGAGGTGGGATATAACGAGTGACCAGTGTTAACACATCTGCTAGAAACTAATAAGATAGCATAAATAATGTTGCTGAACAGTTAATCTCTTTAATTTATACTTAAGGTATTTCATGTATTATGCCCAACAGCTCTATGAAGTAACTTCTGTTATTATCCCCATTTTACTGATGATGAAATCGAAAGGTTGAGAGGTTAAGTAACTTTCTCTAGGGTCACAAGGCAACTAATCAGCTGCTATAGCTTGAATGCAGTTCATCCCCACCAAAACACCTGTTGAGGCTTAAGTCCTCCGTTGAGGCAGAGGTGAGAGGCCTTAGGGCCTTTAAGAGGTGATGAAGTTATTAAAAGGAAGTAATGGTTTTCTTATGAGAGTGGGTTATCACTCCCCCAGGAGTGGATTCTTTACTGCTAGAGTTGGTTGTTTAAAAGCAAGTCAGGCACCATCCTTCTCTTTCTGTTTCTGTCTCTCTCTTTCTATTGCACATATGCTTCTCTTTTGTGTATGCCCACTTGCCTTTCTGCTTTTTCCACCATCTTATGGTGCAGCATGAGGCCTTTGCTAGATGTGGTCACTCAACCTTGAAATCCCCAGCCTCCAGAACTGTAAGCTAAATAAACCTCTTTTTCTTTATAAATTATCCAGGCTCAAGTATTCTTTGTACCAGCAGAATACAAACTAGGGCATCAACCTATTTTGGAGAGTCAGAGCTATATGATTCAAACCTATGCAACCAGACTCTGCAGCTTAATCACAAAGTTTTGTCTTGAGGAAGCAATCAGAAATTCACAGCACCAGCAGAATACATACCAGTATGGACTTTGGAACTGCTATACCTATTTAGCAGGAAGTAGATGCAGGCAGGGGTTCTAAGGTTTGTTAGTTGGTTTTATAAATTTTCCAAAGCTGAAAAGATTCTAGGTATAAAATTTGATTGAGAGTCAGAAGCCAAAGTTAAGAAAAGCAGCAAACAATACAGCATCATTTAGCAGTAAATTATATTCCACATTTATTTAAATATTTTACACTTGAATATCACCCTATGTCAATTGTTCTTAGGTCAACAATTAAAGATTGTTAATTATTTTTCTCAGAGGAAAAAAGGCTCATATACTTATCTCTGTGCCCATTAACATACTGGTTCTCACTTCTGGAGGAGCTTAAAAATTTTCTAATTAGCAACTGAGATTAACATATAGCTAACAGGGGTCTCCATTCATGTCCCTGACTCAATGTGACATGGACTGAATTTGGCCAATATGATTATTCACAATTTTCAAGTACTTATGGAAAAGATGATTATATTTGTTCATTTGAGGTAGATGGAGAATAGAGACTATCCACCTTTTTCCAAACCTTGTTACCAGAAAGTCTCTCTCCAAATTCTACCAAATATACTAATATGTATTACAAAGCAAAAGATATGGTTATATAATTTGAGTTTGTAAGCTCAAGAAAGTCTGCAGATTCTTTAAAGAAAGTTTCCTGGCAACACAAACTCAGGATCAGATCAACATTCTGTTGGTAATGACAAGTGAAAGAATTTCCACAAGTAGATCCATGATCAAATATAGCTCTAAACCTAGAGGATTACTAAGGGTTGGAACAATGAGCTTCTTGTATAATTGTATAACACAATCTATTATGGAAATTTCCTATAAACTGATACATACATCTTCTGGTGTATATTTTTATAGAGATATTTGACATGCTTAATCACATAGTTCTAGGATAGTGTCCTGCACAGAGTACAACTCCTAGCTTCCTTTCCAATATGACATAAAATTAACTCACACATATAAATCAGAGAAAACTGAAAAAATATGTAACTGGATCATTGTGAGTAACAACATTAAACTTTATAAATTAATAAAAATTTGGAAATGTAGTTTGGAAGGTATTCTTTGTTTGCCAATTTGATATGACATTCTTATGAAGAACCATACTGCTAAAAATTAGTATTTGAACCTGTTCTTTCACAGCAAATTTTAGATATTTCTCTACCTTCAAACCCAACTCAGTAAAAATTAAAAATTATATTCTCTTTGATCCATCAGATCATAACAGGTAATCACTATTACTCAACTTCAGTTTTAGTCCCACTGAATATTCTTTATCTAAAGATGAAGTTTCAAAGTTAATCTCCAGCAGCTTGTATATAAGACAAAATGAGAAGAGAAAAATGTTCATCATATTCAAATAAATACATTCAATAACAAACCAAAGATAAACTAGTCAAGGCTACTACAGTCTTTATTCCTGTAATTGGCCACAAAACCATGATTGATATCTTTTGCTTCCTCCTTCCACCAACTAGCTGCCAATTCTTTCACCCTGAGACAGAGCCTTAGTTGGTTAAAGTTCTTCATTGATACAGAATTTCATTCCTAAAATATCCAAGTTCACAGCCATCTTTTTTTGGCTTTTGTATTTTTTGCACTATCATTCACTATTGAGCATAGAAAACTGATACATATCAAAGAATTCACTGGGTTTGATACAGCCCAGTAGCAAACCAATTTCCCCTTATTAATCATGATCAAATCAAGACTAATCTCTCCAACCACTAGTGTAATCCTTTTTTAAAAAAATATTTTTACCATGCAATTTCCCTTCTCTCTCCCTTTCCCTCCCACCTTTCGTCCCT
>NW_026007300.1:0-4216 GCF_001458135.2 Marmota marmota marmota
TGGATAAAATTGACTTGCTAACTTTAATAGAAGGTACTTCTATTAAAACAGAACAATTTATAGCAATTTGTTTTTTTCTAAAACACTGATAAAATTTACTTGCTAACTCAGGATAGAATCTAATGAGTAAATCTTGTTATGGTAAGAAAAAAAAAGTATAACTACTCAACATGAATATTTGCATTTTCAAAAAAAATATGGTCAAAACCAATTTGGTAAGATAGTATTGAATATTTTATATCAAAGAAAAGGCAAAAACATTTAAAATAATTTTGATTATTAGATGCATGTAAAAAAAAAAGTAGTGTCCAGGCCTGATGTGGTGGTACATACCTGTAATCCCAAATATCATAGAGTCTGAGGCAGAAGGATTACAACTTCAAGACCAGCCTTGGTAACTAAGTGAGACAAGGTCTCAAAATAAAATATCAAATAATTTTGTATATATATATACAAGTGATAAAGCACCCCAAGTTCAATCCGCAGTGCCATATAAAATAGTAGTTTCCAAAATGTACACCCAAATCAGCAGCCTACATTCTATCTGCAACTATGTAAAGTTTTAAAAGGAAACTAAAATTAGCCATACCTACTACTAGTTGTCTGATTATATTGATCATAATTTTGAAATATAAATAGAAGACCATACACAATGTTTTAGGTGTTCCCATTATTTTTTCTAATTGCAATGAGAGAGGGAGGAAAACCAATTTAACTTATTGGGCCACTTCTTTTTCTTCAGGCCTAATTAATCAAATATTAAAAGGATTTAGCATTTAACTGATTATCATTTACAGTATGTGTTCTGTGATTTCTTGCTTAATTTACATTGGACACTTTATTATTTCTGAGTATCAGCATCTGTACAGGCCACCACACCCCACTCTATTTTTTAATAGTTACACGTCCCTGTGTTTATGCTTCCTCATTTATTCTCTTTAAAAAATAATTATGTGTTGCATTCTTTGTCGACAGAAAATTTATGAAGGTTAAAAACCCGTAAGCATTTCACAAATTTGACTTTAAGATACTTTTCATCACAAAACACACACCAGAAGTAAGAATGATTTCTTTCTCGAATTTATTAGCCTTTCTGACATCTAATATCAGGACATGAATGCTGCTCATGGAGGGATATTCTTACCATCAGAAACAATCAATACTACTTTCTTCTTTCCCATTAAATTTTACAAAAAGTGCACATTTTACTGTGTTTCATATATAGAACTTGGCTTTCCATTATTTGTGTTTAGTGCATTTTTACTTTCTTTTTTCATCACTTTGTTTTTCCTGTATTTTCTAATATTCATTTTTTTATGGTGAGAAAAATAGACCACTAGAATCTTCTAACTTTTGCTACATTCAATCACTTGACTACTCACTAGCTAATATTTCTATTAAACCATTATTTTAAAGGTAGGACTGAGGTATGCTAAAAAAACTATTTTCAAGGTCTACTGCAGAATAAGCATAACTTTCTTGAGCTCTGAAGGTAGAGCCACTGATTCTGTCCACAAACTCTGCTCTCTTTTTTAAAAAAAATTTTCTTCTATATTGAGTAACTCTCTTTGAAATGAGGCATGGAAAATAGCTTTTTAGATTTTTATTATTTATGAAAATCTATTTTTATTTATCATTGATAGACAATCTGCTTCATTTTAGAATACCAGATTGAATACTATTTTTCCTTTAACTCTTGTGGTTATTCTGTATTTATCATCTATAATTCATCATTAAGGATAAATTCTTGGGTTTTATTCTTGCTTTATTGAAGCTGACCATGGTTTTTCATTTCAGGATATTTTCTTTTTTTAAGCATATCTACTTGAGAAAATCTGGAGATATATTTAGCATATTTAAAATTTATTTTCTTGATTATCGCATTCAATCAAAATTGAATATTTCCAGACCTAATTTTCTTTTCAGTATATACATGTAGGAAAATGGATAAAATACAGAAAATAATATATCTGTTTTTCAGACCAAAAACAGGCATAGCAGGTGAGTGAAACCATAAGCAATAAGTGCAGACTGGTTAAGCAAACTATAACTTTATATTAAAAATGGATCTTAATAAGCACAGTTTGATAAAATGCTGTTAAAACTTATGGGTAAAGGGAAGTAAAAATAATCAAAGTATACCACTGTAAGAAATAATTGAGGTCTGGCACCTGAGAACAGACTGTGGGGGAAACTTCATGTTGTGATAGGAAAGAATCCCCCACTTTCCCTTCACCCTGTCACCCATGTAACCTCACCAGAAACCACCAAGATGCCCAGAATAAAATGTTTCAAATTCAATAGTCACAATCTTTCCAAATACAAAAAGCAGTTACAATTCAACTGAACAAAGAAGCTAATGTGCAAAGTTAAGGGGATCTGAGACATCATATAAAAAGTTAGGTTAAAGATAATTCTGTTTTTGTTTTTTTTTTGTGTGTGTGTGTGTTTTGTTTGTTCCAAGGGTGTGGCTATTCCTTGGTCACCTGAACTCAGAAAAGAAATTGTTATTTTGATGAAGTGTTAGTGGGTGACCCACATTAAAATCAGACAAATATTAAAAAAATTTTTAAAAGCCTATTAATCTGCTTGAATCAAATGTATGAAATATGATATGTCAAGAGGTTTGAAATGTTTTGAACAACTAATAATAAAAAAAAATAAAAATAAATAAATAAAAAAGCCTAATTACCAAAAAAAAATTGCTACTTTCTCCCTCTACATTTTACTTTTTAAAGTATCTTTTTATTAAAAAAATATTCATTTTAGTTTTAGGTGGACACAATATCTTTATTTTTTTTACATGGTGCTGAGAATCAAACCCTGTGCGTCATGCATACTAGGCAAGCACACTACTACTTGAGCCATATCCCCAGCCCTAAAGTATCTTTTTTTCAGTTTTGATTTTTATTTTTGTCCTGAAAAGTAGACAGTAAAACAGCTTCTGGAAAAATTTACAACCAACTGCATGAGGGTCTGGGAAGCTGAGAGGCTGAAGTAAGGCTGGGAGGAGCAGACTGGAAGTCTGACTAAGGAGCTGACTTCCCTTAGTCACTGGAGGCCAATTATAACTAAAAAGAGACAAAAATCAATAAGTGTTTGTAAACCAGGAAATGACACAGATTATCAAGTTAGTGTCAGTTATAAAAAAATTTATATAATCATGAAAATAGAGAAATCATGAACAGGATTAGAAAATAATAGATGTAAATTATATTTTTGGAAGTTTATTGGTGATACATAAAAATAAAGATTTTAAATGGAAGGCAGAGAGATATGCAAGTCATATAGTACTTCACAAACCTTACTTCAGTTACAAAAGTATAATCAATTGATAACTTCTACTTATTTTACTCTCTATCTTCCTTGGCATTTCACCTGAGGTCACACTTGTAGAGTGTGACCAATAACTAAGCAAATAACTAACCAAGAAGATAGTCACTGAAGTTACACTCTTTCTCAGAAAACCCCAATCAATTTCAGAGCAAAGGTGTGATACAACACCTATTCATTTCCTTCTTTAGGAAAAGGTCCCTTTTGTGAATCAGATAGAAGAGGAAATTGGCCAACCTCTATTAAAATATTACTAGAAATAAATATGAGTTATCTTCATTTAGAAGTAAAGTGAAATAAAATAACACCATTGTACAGTATCTTTCAGGATTACCCTTGAAAAATAAAAAAAGTGAAAAAAAAACTCTTTCTAAAGAGCATAATACTTGGCAGCACACTTCATCCTTAATTTCATGTGGAAAAAGCAGTTACCTCAGGTAAGAAGGTACATAAGAAGGTACATAAAATAATAAGAAGAAATCAAGACTTGGTCAAGGGTTTAGAAGGAACTTTGAAGACTATAAAATTTGGGGGGTACAGTAATAAGGATGGATCTCTGAGAGAGACAATGCAGTGTAAATATCATGGGATTTCATGCTATCACATACCAAAGCACATACATCATGGACATTGTACAAGACAACTAAGTTGACAACTGGACTTGGCTAGTTGTTTTTATCCAGCCTCTGATGCTGCACAGGATGAATGAGGACTGAGTAAAATAGTGGTTTCCAGTCACCATATTTTATCTATCAAATGCTTCTTCCAAATATTTAGCCAGCTAGGAGGAGAGATCTATCTCTAGGTTCCTGTTAAAGCATCATTCTTTTCATCATTTTCTCATAATAAATTAACATTTGGACGTATTTTAACCCAGAAATAA
>NW_026007301.1:0-4216 GCF_001458135.2 Marmota marmota marmota
GGGGGGGGGGGGGCTCTTGGCTGTATCATAGCAGATGGCATCATTGTGGGAATATTTGTGAAAGCAAGAGGACACATGGTGAGAACAAAGGTCAAGGAGTGAGGAGGACAGTCTTAGAACAACGCACTCTCGAGGAAATTAACCAGATTCCCAGAGCTATACATCACTTCCAAAGGAGATGCCCCCAGTTAACCTAATCCCCTTCCACTAGGTTCCACCCCTTAGAGTTCTACTGCTTCAGCACCTCCACACTGAGGACCCAGATTCCAGCATACAAATCCTTGGGGGACCCACTCAAACCATGACCACAACTGAAAAATTTTGAAAACTGCTGGAAAAAAAAAAAAGTATACAGATTGAAGGTCTCACCATGAACTCTGAGAAATTATGGAAGAAAAAAATGTACCCATGTCTATCCCAATAAAACTTTTGTATTATTAAGACAAAGAAAATAAGTCAAAGATCCTGGCCAAAAACAGAATAAAACTAAACTACAGCAAATAATGGGAAAAAATATAATTATCAATGGACAAAAATCTGGCCGACCTCAGATAGACTTCTGCAATAATAAATTTTAGAAAATACTAAAGCCACACCCATGGAATTTCAAAGAGTAAAAACATGTAACTGAAGCCAAATTGCATAAATCCATGTGGATTTGGAGTCAAACAGCCAGGGTGTAATCCTGGATGCCCCTGCAATCCATGTGTTCTTGGTCAAGTCATTTACTTATCTCATAGGGTGGCTATCTCCATTGAATGAAATAATGAACAGAAAGTACTTGGATCACTCGCTAAACGCTGTTGTTAACTTGACAAACTCACTTAGAGTTTGAACTCATGTTTACCTGAATCTAGAACTAGGCTCACAGGCCTTATTCTCCAGTCCCAACCTCTCTGACTTGACACTATCAGTGGGGACTTGACACTGTCACTCCTCCTGACAGTGGAACCCATAAACCCATTTAAATCATGAGTGTCTCTTTGAAGGTCTTGGAGTAATGGAAAAAAAATGGAGAGAAAGGGAATATTTTACTGGAAGGCTCTTTAGAATGTTAGTAGTCACATAAGTCTTTATATGTCATTTAAATAAGACGATGCTCAACTTCAGTACTTTGAAAATTTCCCCAAATCTTCTTACCCCACTCTTAGCATATGATTAAGAAGGAGCAAGAGAGTTTGTGGTGCCATTTTATCCAAGGACCTTACCTCATATATGACATCTAGAAGATCACTACCTGATAGCTCCTGACAACCCTGAGAACAATAGGACGTGTGCGAGTGTTAATGGACCTAGGTGTTGGGTTGTTGAGCTTTGTTATCAAAGGATGGGAAGATGCTCTTGGCATAAGCCCTAGTCTTCCTAAGAGGGTCTAGAAAGCCATTATAAGGAGAGCAGATAACAGGAAATGCTTCTTTGCAATTTATTTCCAGAACTGTGCTAATGTCATATCTCTATATGATTATCAGTGTTAGAGAGTGCTACTTCTTTTCCAATTTTCTTTTACCTTCCTAGACCTGTAGCAGCTGGTAAAGTCACCAGCTTATCTGACTTGCCACACTGCACACCACACCTGACATGAAGCTCTGAAGGACACGTTTCTAAAACTCTTATCAGAGCACATATATTGACCAAAGAATGTTTCTGACTCATGATATTGTGTATAGAAAAAGTTTTATGATGGAAAACAAAATGAATTAGGTACATATTTAAGAAATCATTTTTATATAAATAGAATAAAATCACATGACATTAGAACGCTTTGAGAAAACCCAGAACAAGTATTTCAAAACTCCCTCTTTATTTTTGCTGAACTTCTTATGATAGGCAAGACAAAGATCAGAATTAATATTATTTGCAATTTGGTACCTAGCAAGAAAACCTGTCTTTTGCTAACACTAGCAAAAAAAAAAAAAAAAAAGACTATTTTTAAAGAATATTAATTCAGAAAACTGAAGAAAAAATAAACCTTCAAGAAGGACCAAAACCAAAAATTTAAGACAGAGATTGAGACAGAGGGGGAAAAAAAGAGAGGGGAGAAGGGAAGTTATAGTGTAAGTGATAGACAGATTGAGATTAATTAGAAAAGGTCCGTCTGAACACTGGCTGAAGCAGGATATGAGACTTTAAATATAGTCCTAACCATAATATGTGCAGGAAAGTGGGTGCTTATTACTCCAAAGAAGAGCATGTTTATATTTAAATAGAGGGTGGTATTAGGCAAACGTTTTAGTCAGCTTTTTCACTATTGTGGCCAAAAATTCTGAAAGAACAAGAACAAAAAGGTTTTGGGGACTGACTATTTCAGAGGTCTCAGTCCATGATTGTTAACTTCATTACTCAGGACCTGGGATGAAGTAGAGCATCATGGAAGAAGTTTGTGGCAGAGCTAGGAACATGGTGCCAGAGAGCAGAGAGAGAGAGAGTTCCACTTAACGACGACAAAATATATATCCCAAAGGCAAGCCCCCAGGGACCAACATCTTCCAGCCACATCCTACCTGCCTACAATTACCATCAAGTTAATTCCTATCAGAGAATTAATTCACTAATAGGGTTAAGACTTTTATAACCCAATCATTTCACCTAGTCTAAGCCTTCTTGCATTGTCTCACACATGAGCTTTTGGGGGGCACCTCATATCTAAACCATAACAGCAAACACATATTAGTGGTCTCTTCTACCAAAGCTTTGCTGGAGTACTTTTAAGCTTTTAATAACTACTTGATTGACACTTTCAGACATATTGCCCAACGCAATTTCATCTTGGGCAATTTACTAAATATCACCTATTAGATAATATTTATCTGTCCCCTTTATCTCTCCCCTAACACCTTTCTCCATCCTCTTCTGTGTTGCAGTTCTTCCATAATCCTGAAGGCCAAAAGGAACATTTCAACATTTCTGGAATCCCCTTGACACAAAGATTTCAAAATTGATCTAACTTATTTAATGAAATACAATTAGATAAGATTTAAGAGGCAGAAGAGGGGGAGGAGGGATAGAGGTGCAGAGCCAGTTTATGTATTTACTTTCTTATAGTGTATCAACATAGTTTTTCCAGTGGCCAGAATATACCTGGTACTACAGTCATCAACTTCATGACTAGCAGCAACTGAGACATCAGCCAGATTGTCCTGTGGTTCCTCAATCTTTGAACCACATTTTCTGAGTCCTGACCCAATTCTTAGCACCAATCTATGATATCCTAGCCTTGCAATGATTGGGATGGTGGGGAACTCAATTCCCTATACTTTCTAATAGAAATAAATTAGTTTATTTCCTACATTGAACCAGGAATGACACAGGTATCAAAAAGTTCTTTCAACATCACTCTACCAACCAGTATAAATTTAGTGCTTTGCTGCATATACTTCCAGGGCAACGATATTGATCAGCAATATTATGTTTCTTTTTCTTACACAGATGGCAGAATTTTGTTGAGTTGCTGAGCAGAGCTTCTTCTGATTTGTTGTCTGGTTTGCCTCCAGGTGAGTTCCATAATTTTGCTGCTCCTGAGAGCAGCACTATTGTTAATAATGCTGCTTAGCATGAGTGGTTTACTCTCTGGGCTTTGTTTCATTCCTCCCAGAAATGTAGATGGCTCATCAATGAAGGAAAAATAGGAGTGGGAATTGCCTTATTGCATATTCTTTTAGGCCAGTTGGGTTATAAAAGGAATAATTCTTCAAGTTTTATCACAAGGCATACTCTAGTGGTAGCCCTTTAAGATGAGTGCAGCACACTTACAGAATAAGTTGGTATTATTAAATATCAGTGGCATAGTACCTTTGATCTAGGAATCCTACTGCCAGGTATTTATTCTACTTGTCTCACTAAAAAAAATTCAAAATATATGTTTGTATGTGTGTGTACATGTGTGTGTGTATCTAGTACAGTGTTTTTTGGTAATTTTTTCAATGGAAAAAGTCAAATGATCCTTTGGGGACCATTTAGTTAGATCACAATACAGCCAATTGATAAAATTAAGTAATTGTAAAATTATATTACCAAACAGCTACAGGAAGATTTCCAAGACATATTACTAAGTGAATTTATCAAAATGAACTGGGCAAAATATTTAGCAATTTGCAAGTTTTAAATATGACAGGTGAAAAAAATTTACATTGATATCAATCCACTGTTGTAGTTTTTCTATTTACTACAACCATCAAATACTTACAGACTGCCTTTGAATCAAAATATAAGGGGGGGG
>NW_026007302.1:0-4216 GCF_001458135.2 Marmota marmota marmota
GGAGCCCGACTCCACAGTATGTAGATCGTAACCAATTTTTTCTTCTATCAGACAGCGTGTCTCTGATTTGATATCAAGCTCCTTGATCCATTTTGAATTAACTTTTGTGCATGGCGAGAGAAAGGGATTCAGTTTCATTTTGTTGCATATGGATTTCCAGTTTTCCCAGCACCATTTGTTGAAGATGTTATCCTTCCTCCATTGCATGCTTTTAGCCCCTTTATCAAATATAAGATAGTTGTAGTTTTGTGGATTGGTTTCTGTGTCCTCTATTCTGTACCATTGGTCCACCCGCCTGTTTTGGTACCAGTACCATTCTGTTTTTGTTACTATTGCTCTGTAGTATAGTTTGAAGTCTGGTATCGCTATACCGCCTGATTCACACTTCCTGCTTAGCATTGTTTTTGCTATTCTGGGTCTTTTATTTTTCCATATGAATTTCATGATTGCTTTCTCTATTTCTACAAGAAATGCCGTTGGGATTTTGATTGGCATTGCATTAAACCTATAGAGAACTTTTGGTAATATCTTGAAACAATGAACTCATTTCGTAATTTTTTTATTGTAAAGGAGGAAAGTGAGTAATATGGTAATAACTATGATTCCAAACCAGATCTACAAATCTTCAAAGGCCTGTCTTTGCTGATAATTGAGTCTGTTATCCATCTGCATTTTCAGAGAATTGATGAACACTTAACAAAGACATTAGAGAGAGTAAACAAGTACCATTGGGTGCAAGAGAGTGATTTTCACTTTTAAAGATTTTCCATAAAAACTTCCAATGTTTTGCCTGTTTCCTGAGTTCCTTCTGAGTTTAGCTTTAGCATTCAAGATAGTTGTTGGAAGAAGAATCCTGTTTCTTGCCTAATATCTGCCAAATTTTCTAAGACTGGAAGATGGCCACACAGCAAAAACTTGGAACTAAAATCTCATTAGAATTTCTTATGAGACATTTAATTTCAACATACTATTGAGAAGAAAAGGAAATCCTTACATAATAACATTGGAAAATTGTAGTACTATAATCACAAATCTGTCTTGGGCATTGTGATTACCAATATATATGGACTTTACTGTAGAATTTGTATTAGTCAGCTTTTCATTATTACAGCAAAATATCTGAGGCAACCGACTTAATAAAGATAATTGATTTACTTAGCTCTGAAGATTCCCAGATTGGGTGGCACCCTTGATTTTGGGCTCTTGGTGAGAGTGCCACATGGCAATGGCAGGAATGTGCATCAAAGTGAGCAATCATATCTTGAATTAGGAAGCAGAGAAAGAAAGAGGACAGGCTAGGGTCCCACAGTCCCCTTCAGAGCATGCCCCAGTAACCCAACAAAGCCCCACCACCTCCAAAACCTCCCAGGACTTTCCAAATACACTACCCTGGGTACCAAGCCTTTAACATGGATTTTTAGGGAACATGCATCCAAACCATATCAGAATTAACTATGGTTTTCTGAAGTCTTAACTTACATCATACTATATAAGGCTTTACATGGAGTTGAGATAGGTGAAAGCCCAGGTTTTGCCAGTTAGTAGCTATGTGACCTTGCCCTTTTCCCCCCGTTTTTGCTTTTTGTACATTGATGTTTGCCTCATTTGATTATTGGGAGGCTTAAAAAATACGTTTTTTTTTTAAATTTTAAGTTGTGATGGGGATTGAACCTAGGACCTTTCACATACAGGTTTTCTACCACTGAGCCACATCCTCAGCTCTAATGATTCTCAGGGGATATCTTGGAATACGTGAGGCTACACATGTTCTGTGGTATTTGGCACATAGAAAGTTATTAAATTTATTGCAAAAAGGAAAATGTTGTTCTCATTAATTAATGACTAAGTGGTATAAGCATACATAAAAAGAACTTTCTTGCAGGAATTGGAATTTAGGTGGAGTTACAACCAGTGAAAAGTGCTTTTCACGCTAAAATGATGACAGAATGGTTTTGATCAACAATATTTACTTTGATTGGATTAGGATGATATTTTAAAGCATTTATAATTTTCTTCCACAATTCAATAATATGAAACATAATTACAAAATTTAAATTTACTTTTTCTTTATATTATCACTTTACTTCAGGGAACACGAAAAGAGCTACAGAAACAATAATCATTTCTGACCTTCACGTTTTACTTCTAGGAAAGTATTATGCATGTACTCACATATACTTGTGCAAAATATGTGCAGATGGACATGGATTATATAATCTCTTTTATAAAAAAAAATCCAAGAAATGTTTATCTTTTTCAATTGGAGCACTTCATGAGCTGATTATGCTTATGGTATATTTATACTGATACATGTGAAATACTTCCAAAAGGATATTCTGACATGTGAAATTGGTTCTGTATGAGAGAGATATCTTACTTTGGAGGGTGACTTGCTTTTGGTGTTCTTGTATTTTTGCATGGATATATGAATATCAAACTTAGTTATAATATTTATGGAAGAAAGCAAATGAAAAGGAGAATAATATCCACATCAAGTTGACTGTCATGTGATAGAGTTGAATTTGCCTGTCTATATGTGACATGTCTTTGATACCTACCATTATATAATAAAATCTTTCTTATATAGTAAATACAAATTTGCAAAAGAGATAAAAATTCTTGACATGTCCACAGAAATAATTGAAATACATAAACTATAATTTACTATTTTTCAGCCATATCATTAATCTCTGCTTTAGTTTTTAACATTTATGAGAATTTCAGTATTAAATTCGGCAAAAGTTTTAGCTTTCCATTTTAAATAAAATCCTAATAATTGTGTATCATAAGCTAATTGAATTATCCTCTTAAATTTAGATTTATTGGATTATTCATATATCTTTATAGATGGAAGCAATAGAAACAATAACCTAGACTGAAGTTGTTGATTTATCATCTTTTATGTATTTTTATTATTATTCTTTGGAAATATATTATTCCTCATTTTCACTTCTGCAGTAAAATATCACAACCTAAGTAAAATTAAAAGGTTTTTATTAAGTTTTAGAATTTTTTAAAAAAATTAGACTATTTCTGCATTAAAAATATCAGGGTTTGAGGGGCTAAGGATATAGCTTAGTTGGAAGAGTGCCTGCCTGGCATGCACAAGGCCCTAGGTTCAATCCCAATCAACCCCCTGCCCCCCCCAAAAAAATCAGGGTTTGAATATCAGTTGATACTTCATAGAGATTTTAGCATAAAGAAAGTTAAACATTGCATCCTATAGAGCCAGGTCAATTATTATTCAGATTGACATGGAACTTCAGAAAGCAGTAGCAATTTGTAACTTCAAACATGAAGTTCAAGTACAAAATTTAGCTTTAAATTTAGTGAATTTGACATTCATGTTTGTGTATTTTCTCCATAAAAACATGTGAGTCACAGAATGATTTTCTGTATTGAATAAAATAAAGGCAACACAATCTAAGATTATTAGCTCTATAAGGGCAGGACTCTGTCAATCTGACTGTTGTATGTCCTCAGTCAAGTAGTGGGTGACAAATAGTGGGTGATGATTAAATATGTGTTGATTTATGTTTTAACTTTAGACTGCATGGTGAATGGACTTAAATATTGAGAAAATTAAATTGTGTAGCTTGTGATTATTTAAATCACCTTCAATTTTAAGATAAGACTATTTCTTCTGAAGATGAAAAGCAAAATATTGACATGTTTATTGAAACCAGAGCACATTGCACCTTCTACCAGGAAGCCTTTTTATCCAAACCTATTTGAATTCTGTTTAGTGATAGTCCTGATACAGTTTGAGATTGATCATGAGTTAACAACCACGTTATATTTTAAGATATTTCATAAGAATTTTTTGACACGATTTTTTTGTGCTTGCCTCCTCTGAAGAATACCCGTAACCATTCAGCCAGGTGTTGAGAAGATCCGTAGTAGCCGGCTACCCTTCCCTCTGACACCACCTCAGAATCAGCCTTGGAGATGCTTTCACCCTGTCTGTCTTCTGCAGCAGCCAAGCAGAGTGCTGACTCCTTCACAGCAGTGAGGAACTCTTCAGGCTCCAGAAGTAAGTTCATTGCCTTCAGTTTGATCTTTGCCAGGAGGTAGAAAAACCCCAGTGGGATAGCTAGAAATCCTGCAAACTAAGATATATATATCTATATATCTATCTAGCCATATATATATATATATATCTAGATATATCTATCTAGATATATCTATCTAGATATATCTATCTAGATATATATAT